>NW_009714265.1:0-41761 GCF_000703405.1 Apaloderma vittatum | reverse complement strand
GGAGTCAGTAGGTCATGTGCGACGACGTTAGGCCTTTTAGTTGAGAAGAAAATTTTTGTGATGTTGAATGTTGACTGACCCAGGAGCAATAAATGTATTTGAATTCATGCGTATTGCAAGAGTGATTTCAGCTGCTTGAAGCCAGGCCCAGCAGTGGCACTGGCAGAGCCTGTTGCAGGACCTAGCCTGTATCCTGTTGCTTGTTTTCAGCTGAAGCCTCATTTGTTGTGTACTTTAACACCAGCTTGCTTCAACATGCATCTTAGCTAAGAATTAGAGCAGCATGCATTTACGCTTGTAGTTGGGAGTCAGAATGGATTAATTCCCTCTGGGGAGGGACTTTTTACAAGAGTGTCCACTGACAGGACAAGGGAAAATGGGTTTAAGTTGAAGGAGAATAGATTTAGATTAGACCTTAGGAAGAAATTCTTCAGCACGAGGGCGGCAAGACTTTGACATAAATTGCCCAGAGACGTTGTGGCTGGCCCCTCCCCGGAGGGGGTTATTTTTTTTTGGACGGAGCCTTGAGTAGCCTGATCTAGTTGAGAGGCATCCCTGCCCATGACAGGGAGGTTGGACTACATGATCTCTAAGGTCCCTTCCAGCCTAGGCCATTCTATGATTCTATGATTTCATTATTCATAGTGGCCATGTGTGGTGTGTCATAAGAAATGGTAGTTTGCTGTGGTACTGAATCCTGCCTTTTTTAAAGCTAGCACACATTCAGTTAAGTAATTCCTATCATACGTTCTGTAGGGAGAGGGCTGCAAAGGAACAGACCTAGCAGTTGCAGCACAATAAATCTCTAGCAGAACTAGAAAACAGATTTCCGGATCCTCCTGGCTCTAGAGTTATGAATCACTGTCATGATGCTGTGTAATGTTCAAACTGCCAGGAGGTTGTTAGGGGCTCATTCACAGAGTTGTGCGGTGTGAGTTGGAAGCTGGAGAGGTCAAAGCTGTGCTACCCATAATTATAAAATACAACGGCCTTCCTCTATGCTGTGTTAAAATTCTTATTGGGAGCCAGACTTCACAGTTCTTATGCATGTCTGTAAAAATGATGGGTAGCTTTTGTATTCTAATGGTAACTGTGCTGAGTGGGAGAGGCAAGATTTGCTTATGACATTAACAGGATTTCTAATTTTGCTCTGGATGGCAGCTTTTGCAAATGAGGTATGGGAGTTGAAATCTCTTGGTGAAGGGCTCACATGTTGGGGGAAAAAATCCACAAATTTTCAAGGTGTGCATGGAGACTTGGATGCAGCTGTTCTCCCTTGCTAATAACTGAGATCTGAGGCTATAGGTTGGATCCTCAGAGGCGAAGGAAAAAAATCAAACTCTTCGGTGGGACTTGTGCTGAGGTTCCTGATGCTTGTGATTTACAATACCAGTAGCTGTTGCACTAGGTCTACTGCAAAGCTCCACTGTATACTGTTGTGAAGACCACTTTTGAAAGTCTTTATCCTTGGCCATGCAATAACTATCTTCTCTTTTGCTTTCACTTAATAGGAATAATGTTTCCAACATGTCTGTGCAGTCGCTGCTTTGTGAAAGGATTGCCATTGCCAAGGAATTGATCAAGAGAGCAGAAGCCCTTTCCAAGTCCCAGAAGAGGAGAATAGAAGGTGGCGCAAAATTATGTGGCAAACTGAAGGCCGAGTTAAACTTCTTACACAAGGTGGAGGCAGGGAAGGTGGCCATTAAAGAATCTCACCTACAGAGTACAAACCTTACCCATCTCCAAGCCATTATCCAGTCAGCAGAGAACCTGCAGGATATTGTCAGTGTTCTCCATGTCTTTGCTTACGAGGACAGGTTTGGAGACAGACAGACACTGGTGGTAGATGTTGTTGCCAATGGAGGTCACACATGGGTGAAGGCCATTGGTCGGAAGGCTGAGGCCCTGCATAACATCTGGCTGGGGAGAGGCCAGTATGGTGACAAAAGCATCATTGAGCAGGCAGAGGACTTCCTGCAAGCAAGCCGTCAGCAGCCGGTGGAATACAGCAATCCCCACATCATCTTCGCATTCTACAACAGTGTGTCCAGTCCCATGGCAGAGAGACTCAAGGAGATGGGAATATCTGTGCGAGGAGACATTGTGGCTGTGAACTCACTGGCGGAGCCATCTACAGAAAACCAGCACCTTAGTGCCAGTGAATCAGATGAAGAAGGCCTTGAGCTCCTGCAAGTGACCAGAGTAGACCGGGAGAACTTAGTGGCCAGCCTTGCTTTTCCTACCCAGATCAAAGTAAATGTGTGCAATAGAGTTAACTTGGACATTACTACCTTAATAACTTACGTCTCTGCTCTGAGCTATGGTGGCTGCTACTTCATCTTCAAAGAAAAAGTGCTAACGGAGCAAGCGGCTCAAGAAAGGAGGGAGAGAGTCCTGCCCCAGCTGGAGGAATTCATGGAGGGGAAAGAGCTCTTTGCTTGTCAATCTGCTGTCAGAGATTTTCAATCCATCTTGGAAACGCTGGGAGGACCTGCGGAGAAAGAGCGAGCTGTGCTGCTTGTTAAAAGAATTAACGTGGTGCCAGATCAGCCGTCTGAGCGTGCCTTAGGATTAGTGGCCAGTTCAAAAGTCAACAGCCGTTCTCTTACCATTTTTGGGACGGGAGACACTTTAAAAGCCATCACCATGACTGCAAATAGTGGTTTTGTGAGGGCAGCGGCAAACCAAGGTGTCAAGTTCAGTGTTTTTGTCCATCAGCCCCGAGCATTGACAGAAAGCAAAGAATCTGGTGCCACACCTTTGCCAAAGAGCTGCCCACCTGATAATGAACCATAAGTCATTGAATGAGTTAGTCGTTGAAATACTGCAGGTATTTGGAGAAACAAGAGTCATCGTAATACATTTCTGGGTGTGTTTTGGTGAAAACAGTAGCAGTGGATGCATTCCTCAAGAGATCTGCAATATCTTTACTCAGTTCTTGTTTCTTTTTGTTCAGCTGACCATTAATTTATTCACTAAGTTAATAAGATTTCAGTGATAATTGTTAACTGGCTTACAGTGTATTAATTGTATCCATTCCCATTAAAAAGTTCAGTTAAAGCACAGTTGCCTTTGTGCCATTGTCATTTTTATCCTTTTCAGAGAGATTAAATTCAGCACCTTAGATGGACTTCAGACTTGACTTCTGTGGAACTTTTCACCCATCTTGTTCAAGTAAATTTTTTGTTGATGTGACCGGTAGCCATGAATAGGAAACTCTGTGTATATACCACGTTAAACTGAATTGGGCAACAGCTTTAAAATTCTTGGAAAAATAAGGTGAAATAGGGTTTGTTGGCACTAATATGTTGTGACTGTGGGCCAAAGCCAACAGCTGGTGGTAGCTGGCCAAGGAGGCAAATCCACTTTAGTGTTGGCGTGGTGGAAGAGGTGGTCTGTGGAGTGTGTTGTTAAATGCTAGTTTACCCCATAGTAGAGAGAAGCTTTTTCACTGGTGGTGCAGTTGCTGGTTTTATTCAAAATATAGAATAAACAACTTTTTTTTTCTTTCTTTCTTCTTTTTTTTTTTCCCAGGAGAGAATTGCTGTTTTAGAAGCCTTTCTGATGGTTTGTTTTTGTTTTTTTCTCCTGTATGCTGTAATGACAGCACTTGCTGTTTGGTATTAATTTGCATGAGGTTCTTGGTGGAAAATGTTGGGATGCTAGAGTGAATCGCTTGGCCCTGAGCTGTATCAGGTCAGTGAAAGAGATACCCACTGAATATTTTATAGGCCGTTGTTCAGCAAGGTAGCATTATTACGTAGCTTACAGTTCAGGCAAAGAACAGTCCCTTGCCTCTTGCTGCTCCACTCTAAGTTTCTTTCTAGGAAAGTGGGTGAGGGAATCAAGATGGGAGAGGCCATCTTGAGAATAAAAAAGAACTGTGTGCCTTGAAACTGTATTTCTGTTTGGTGTCAGAAGTCCTGAAAGAAGGTACAAGAAACCTCCTAGTGAATGATTTCTGAACAAACAACCTGGGTGAGAGGGATTTTGATTTGTTTGCAACTTCAAAAGCTGAGGTCCCAACAGATAGCTTACTGTCTGTCTGTCACTGATCAATCTGTTTTAGTCGTACAAGATATACTCAAATGCATAGTAACAGAGTACTTATGCATGGCAATTGATTACAACCTTTTAGAACTAATCCTTTGTATTTAAGTTACTTTTGATTTGTTTGCAGCCTTTCTGCCCTGATGAGGGATGAATGAATAAATCGAGAGCTGCTTAATTCCATTTCCTGCTGTGACTCTGAAATGGGCTTCCATCATTTTCCTTGCTGTATCCCATTCAGTACTCTTTGAATGTCCTCTTGTGCACTCTCTAAAGGGATTTCTCCAAACTGCAGATGAGAGAGCAGTGACCCACATTCTTAACATGGGAGGTGGCTCGGGGGAAGCAAGCAACCCTGTATTGCCTAGATGAGAAGCGGGTGAGCTCTGCTGTACTCCTTCACTCCTGCTGCTCCAGAGGTATCTGATTTGTTTCGTAGTGATAGTTTTCTATGAATGCTAAATACAACTCCGTTTAAAAGCCTGTGTGGAGCCATCGTGTGGTGGTTTTTCTTCATTACTAGTTGGTCTTGCCTGACAATCTGTTACTGAATCAGTTTTCTTTATTTTACCAATTTCTACCAGTCATACAAGCAGTATTTTAGGAATGTGAAACTTGAGAAATTATTGGCATGCCACTGTGTGCTTCAAGGGGGTTTTATTGTTATTTTGTGTCTCCCTGTTGTGTGATGCAAGAAAAAGCTCCGAGTGGGTGTTCTGGGGTTATTTTTGTTTGTTTTGTTGGGTTTCTTTAAGGCTGTTTATACCTTCAGTGGTTTTCGGGCTTTTTGCTCAAACAGAAGTGCAGTGCTGGCAGATGGTAAGAATTGCCTTATAAGATGAAACCTGAAACTGAATGCTGACTTGGAACCAAAATGTTTTGATTGTCGTATTTGGTGGCTTTTGCATTGTCTTCCAAGATACTGGAGATCTACATATATATACCAGTGTTATGGTTTAGTGCGTTTAGATAGCTTCTACTTAATTTTGCAAATGGGGGACTGGATGTTGGACTTCCCTCATTTTTGACTTTACAAATGAGTAATTAGAAGCCACCAAATTGTATTTGAAATTAAATTGAAAAAAAAAAAATAGAAATCCAAGACTGCTTATCCTTTCTTTCAATATCACACAACTGCTTTGTCTATGCTATGCCAGGCACATATGGAGACATCCTACTTGGTGCAGTGGATTTTGGTTATTTTTTTTCAGGAAACTTTTGAGTATCACGTTTTTGGCAAAGGACGATTCCTAAACTGTTTCAGAGAGCCTTGTTTTTCTGGCACTTTTAATTTATCCTACATGGTCTCTGTATGGCTCTGTAGTCTCTGAGGAGAGCCAGCATCTCGATTGCTTGCAGCACTCAGCCTCGTCTCTTTGCTCCCACAGTAAGAAAACCAAACAAGGAAGGGTGCAATCAATGCCAGGCAGTATAAAGCACTTGGATATTATATGAGAAATAAATAGGTAAGTTGTTAATACATTCATGTTTCTAATTTGTCTCCTACAGTTTTGTCAAAAGCAAACTTATTTTTGGACACAGCTGTGTATGATTTTTACTTGCTCTTGTTCTGGCTGACAAAAGTTAGCAGATAAATGATTTGTTTGTCATTGTACCTCCAAGTCATGAAAACACGCAGAGGTAGTTTTGCGTGTTGCAGCTGCAGCTGTGTAAAAGCGTTTTTCTTCGAATTAACAGGCTAAATAGTGGTTTGTGTTTCATACTGTTCCCCTCTTCTGTGATGATGTCATCAGCAGATCTAAAGCAGTCTGCTGAAGTCTTATGGAACCTGTCTGAAAATACTTTCACAACCCTATTCTTAGTTCCTGAAAACTGAAAGTAGATATGTTCACAACTTTAATAAAACAAGAAAACATAAACGTTGGTGGTTTGAAGTAAGTTTGAGAGGAGACCTAGAAAAAATATCCTAAAATCTTTCTTGTTCAAGTGGAGTGGGGGAAGGATTTGCAATAATGACAAAGCATGTAATTGCGATAATATTCTTTATTTCAGGTTATTAGGCAAACGAAACAGCACAAGTCACCTGTTAGCTAATTAACCTAGTAAAGTAAGCAAGAACTAGATAGGGTTCTTGAACTGAAGGCTGTGGTTACAATTTTCCTGCAAGCTGTAGTTTTAGGAGCTGCTCCTCTGTCCAGCTTGCTGCAGACACTGCATGTGTGTTCTTCTATGGTGAAATCGGCTCTGTAAGTACATGTGGCTGTTGCTTTTCCATCAAGATTTAATGTTGCAGTTTATTCTAGACTAAAAACAAAGAGAGTGAATGTCAAACTACTACACTGAGTAACAGAACTGCATGGAATTGTGACTTTGGGGCTTTGTGATTTTTTCCGATGAACACCATGGAAATGAAAATTGTTCCCACATAAACTGTTGTAAAGAAAAAGTAATCAAAAACTACTCTCCTCAAACTTTCATTGTTCAGAAGGTCCTTCTGTCCATTTAAAAGATCTTTACTTATAATGTCTGACATAAGACATTTCTCTCTTTGGGGTGTTTTTTTTGTTGTTAAACCAAAACAACAAAACCAAAAATATCCCAAACCCATAAACCCCCAAGCAAACAAAAATAAACCAAAAGAAACCTAAAAGAATTAACAACATCAGATAATAAAGCTGTGTCCCTTTATTCATTGATGAGGCTGAATGTGTGATAAAACCTCTTACTATGGTAATGAGAAACATGGGGATACAGGGCACTGAAGTTCACACTGCAGTATCAGTATGAAAATCTAGGGACTAGAGGAATGAGTAGCACGAGTTCTTGATGGTATTTTTAGGCCGAGGTTCATCATATCCATTTATTGAAGCATTTGAGGTCTCAACACAGCCCTGGTGGTAACAGTAGTGAAGGTGATAGTTTAGAAGATGATAGTTCAGAGCAAGCTCAGTAAATTCTACCATGGAGCTTTCTTGGTCTGTTGGTGGTAGTAGTGCTGATTAATTTAAGGGGTTGCTCCGTTCTTGGAAATCACACTGGACACGATACTATAATTTCCAGTTTTCCTAGCACAGACATGGTCCTAAATGCCGTTGAAGTAAGCGGGAGAAATAAAGCAAAAATATTTCAAAGGAAATGTTTTCAAGGGAAAACACTCCCAAAAGATGGGGCAGCTGGTGTAAACAGAGTAAAGGAATATAGAAGGTTAAGTCAGTGTCAGGTAGTCTGGCTAGCCGGACTGGAAGCACGGCAGGAATTGGTGGGAGTGGGAGAAAAGTAATACTTTGGTGTATCCTCTTCCATGCTTTGTGCCCTGCTCTGAGCTTTGGAGAAGCTGCTGATAGCTCTCAAGGGACAAAGGGTAGAGCCTTCAGATGAAATGGTGCTCCAGACAAGATCATTGCATGATATGTCACACAACTTCCTTGCGGGTGAGAGCTGCATGTGGATGGGTAGTAGGACAGACCCTCTGCGGGTTTGCAGTCGTTGAATTTCTGACTCCTCTTCAGATTTTTCTGCTCTAGTACATAATTTGGCCCATCTTTACAGCAAGAAGCTTCACCAGAGTGAAATGTCACTCAGACAGACCACAGGCCTTCCTAACAATGAAATTCCACCATATAAATCTGGGTTTTGGTTTGGTTTGGGTTTATTTTCCACATTAAGAATGTGCATTATAAGCTAGCATTAACTAAATCCCCAAGAGAAACCCCTTTCATGGAGAGGGGAGGTGTGACCTCGTTACTTCACATACAGCTGTGAAATGCATTCATCCGTAATACAGAATTTGTCTTAAGGAGTCTCGCCTTCCTCTCCATTACTAGTTATTTATGTTTTTGGAAGGAGGAGCAGAGCAGAAGGTGGCTAGATCTCTGACATGCCAGATAGCCTGCCAGAAATGGGTTATAAGGAAAAGCATTTTTTATGTCTTGCAGGAAAGGTGGGAGCATCAGAGTAACCAAATAGAGGTAACAATAATTGACAATGAAAACCAAAATGGGTCTTACCAGCTATTTCAGTGGTTGACTCCTGGGCTGGTTCTTTGCTTGGCTCTGCACTCGGCTTAGGGGTAGAGTCAGGATTTGACTCTCCACTCAGCTCCCAAGTCGCCTGTTCGCTGTCCTGTGCTCCAGCACTCCCAACTTGCTCCATCGTTTCTTCCCTTTGTGGGTCCCTGCTGTAGTCCAGTGGGACCTCTGTGCTCGCCTGCACGCTGGGATCTCTGCTTTGCTCCACACTCAATGCTTCAAGCACCGGGGTAACTGGGGTACCTGCAAATAAAATGAAAGGAAGTTAACGTGGAGAAGAGGATGGTTTGAAAAGCCAATTTACTTCTAGAAGTATTATTTCAAATTGACAAAAACTGATTTGCCCATTTGTGTTTGACTCACCCTGTGCCTGTAGCAGATCAACCAGAATCAGAGCCAGTAGCGCTGAAAGGATTGTCATCTTTTTCAGCATGCTTACCAAAATGCTGCGTTAAGCCCAAGTGTTTGGAGCAAAACTTGAAGTACGTAGTGGACAGAAAGCCGTGGGTATTTAAAGGCATCTTCCTGAAAACAACAGGTTGCAAAAACAACATCCAAATTACATTCTTGGAAGGAATAGAGGACCTGTCAGGGTCTGTAATCAGTCAGTTCCTGCCCCTTCCTACAGGGTGAGATAACCTTTGTTGCAAGCAGTAGAGGACACTGGGAACAGAGAAGTGGTGGCCCCAGACTGTGGTGGCACCGGTAGTGGTATCACTGAGTGCCTCTGGCAATGCCGGTTTCTCAAGGCAATTGATCCTGTTGGTTTTGAATGAGGATCTTCAAAAATCTTTTGATATGACACTTGACAAATTGAACGTGCCTCTTGGTAACAGGTGAAAGGTGAGGCATGATTGAGAAATGTGCAGCTGGCTTCTGTGTTTTAAGGATATAGTAAGTGTGAAAGAACTGATGTTTTGGTGAAGGCTGGATGAGCATTTCGCCAGGAAGGCTTGCTTTTTAATCGTTGAAAACTTGGGTGTGCAGGTGTGTATCTAGCCTGTGATATCTCAGGTGGCACCTCAGCCCCAAAGTGATGCATTTGAAAGGTTTGGGCAGAACCAGACAAATCTCCAGAGGGGAGCCAGCTCTTCTCTGTTTTAATCAGCAAAGCACAGTCGTTGTTCCTAGTGCCTTTTTGGGTGTATGGATGCTCTTCCTCATGACCTTCTCCATCACTGCTCACCACTAACCAGGGAAGTGGGTCATGGCAAGACACTCAGAGGTTGTGGCAAATTGTAACTTGGTCAGTTATGTTTTGAGGTCTGCCCGGGGGAGCAGTGGACCTCAGGTCTGTGTGTTCAGCCCTTTGTGATGCAGATAGAGAGCTGTGGGCCTGGTTCTGTATGTTACGTTGCTATGAGTGAGAGGTGTAACTGCTATAACTAGCAATTCTGCAGTAATTAGCAGAATGAGGTTAATGTCAAATCAGTGTAAAGGTATTCAGAATCTGGCTCCCTAAGATTTATTCCCCCCCGCCACATTTCCCTGAAATCACTTGTTTAATATTGCATCAACTTAGTTTTTCAGCACAGTGTTTCTTTCAAGTTGCTTCTACCTCTAGGGTTTGCCTGAGGCATTATTCTTCTAATCAAGCTTTTTATGGTGCAACAGAAGGATTTTATTTTTTTCTTGAAGTGAAAAAGAAAATCTGATGCCCATGAATGCATACAGATACATGGCTACTGCAGTGGATTTCTCCCATGTTACTAGTTTCCATTGAAGAATGATGTGTAACATCTTTTTTTTTTTTTTTTTTCCAAATGTGAATGGAAGAATTTGTCACTGACTTGCCTCTAAGAGGTAACAGCACGATATACAGGTCAGAAATCTGCAGATAACTATCTGCAGTGAGCGAGATTCCTCAGTATAGACTAAGAACTCATTTGTCATTCTTGAAAATGTTTTTCTAACACACAGTTGTTTTCATGAGGTGGTGGACCTGCTATTTGTGAAGAAAGAGCAAACAACTATGCTGCAGAGTCTGTGACTCCTATTGAGTTATTACTGTGCAGAGAAAGAGGAATTGCTACCCTCAGTGAATCTTGAATTTGTTTCGAAAGTATTTATCTGCCTGTCTCACAAGGCTCACTGAGCAGTTGCCACATCTTGCTCTTCCCAGATCTCTTCCGCTTTTTTGTTGTTACAGTTTCTAATAAATTGGAAGCAGGGAATTTAAGCATATAAAGGCAGGGTTAGTCATCTGTCTGGAGGCAAAGTTGGACTCACTGTTTCTTCACTGCTGCCAGTCATATTTTTTAAGAGTTTTTAAGAAGAAATCTCAAAAAGTAGTAATCAAGGGATAAATTTTGATTAAGAATTCTTACTGTTTGGAGTTTTGTGGGGTTTTTTGGTGGACAGAGGCATAATTAGAAACTGTGGCTTGATGCCAAAACAAAAGTCATCATTTAGGTACTAATCACTGGCTTGCTGTGACAGAAATGAGTGATATTTAAAAACCTGATGGATTAAAAAAAAAACCCCTAGGTATTATCCAGTGGTTCCTCTGAGCCTTGTGGTCTCTTGCGTCTCAGTAGTCCAGATTGTGCATTGACATAGATTCCTAGGGAGAAGCAAATATGGCTTTAATACTATGGAGCTGGATCACCGCTTTGTTTGTGGGGCAGTGGAAGATGTTTTGTCTCACTGTTAAAATGCAGAAGGTTGCAGTGTACTCGACACACTGGTGCCAACTGTTCACATGCTGTGTTTGGCTCTCTCGTGTGCAGAAGATGGAGAGCTGTGCAGGTATCCAGAGAGTATCTTTAGTCAGGAGAATACAAGTGAATTCTGCCTTAAGTGAATTGGAGTTTTGATGAATACCTGACAGAAGCTTGATAGTGACTGAAAGTGCTTGCTAATCCTTGGAGCAGTAGAGGTCATGATGATACTTTCTTACACCATCTCTGTGGAGGGACATCTCCACTCATTCTCTGTACCCATTCAGTCCAGGTGCCTTGACTGAGACTGAGACGGGCACTTGGAACCCCAGTAGGTGTGCGACAAGCAGTTCTTCCTTCTTACACTTCTGTGCCTATGCAAAGGCTAGAGGCAAAAACTTATTTTGCATTTTAGCAATCCATTGTAAGTATTTCTAAAGTGTGCTGTGCCGGCAGGCATGGTGCTAAGAGATTTTGACAGCAAGTAATAGTAACTGAAACAAGTTGTGATACATAGCCTCCCTGTTCCACCTCACCTCCAAAGGAAATGTAATGCAGGGTATTCATTAAAAGGGTTTTTTTGTACTAAGAATATTGTGAATAAATGCTACTCAAATAATTCTTTAAAATGTATTTCTTCCCAGCTGATGTTTTTTGAATTTCTTTCACCTGAAAGCAAGCTGGGGCCATGGAATGGAGCTCAGTGACACTAGAATCGATGCAAGGGACTTTGTCAGATCGTGGAGAAACTAGTCAGAAGAGAACATTGCATGCAAAAGTAAAAATAAGGGTAACTAAGTACATGGAAGCAACATCCAGCCTAAGAAATTCTCAGATGAAAGATAGCATCATAGGATAATTCAGCTTGGAAGAGATCTCGGGAGCTCTATAGTCTGGGATCTTTTTTTTACCTCTTGCCTGTTTAGTATGAATTTTATTCAGTCTAATTTTGAAAGCCTTCAAGGACAGAGCCTGCACAACATCTCTGGGCAACCTGCTCCAATGCTTGACAGTCCTCACGGTGAAGTGTTTCCTTATATTCAGTCTGAACTTCCCTTTTTTCAGCTTATGCCTGTCGTCTCTTGTTCCCCCATTGGCTACCACTGTCACGCCTGGCTTTTGAAAACCTTCATAAAGAGCTGGAAAGTGAGAAAGTATTAGTCGGAGGCTGACATATCACATGTGTTTATGTGCATCTAATATAAGAACTTCTAAATTCTTACTTTTCTCTGGGCATCAGCTTATGGCCACCTTTGTGAACAGGGCACTAGGCTAGATGGATCCTTGGTTGGACTGGGTTAATACGCCTAGAGAAAGGTGTCCATCCTAATTTGTGTGTCTGAAACAGCCACAGAACACTTAAAACCAAATGTAGCTAGTTATTTCTGTTGCTGTTTGAACAATAAGCAAATTCTTATGCTGTTGTGTTTTGGTGGGTGTTTTTTTAAGGTGTTGCAGAATACTTTTTAGGCAGAGTAAATTTTTTGCGATCTTACCAAAGGAGGTCACTTGGGAAATTGCTTAATTTACAGAAGTAGACTCAGTTCTAAATCCTATGAGATTAGATTGCACAACACGAGACAGAAACTACTGTTTCAAAAAACAAGCTTTTTTTTTTTTTTTTGTTAGCAGCAAGGACCAGATTTTCTGGAAAGGTGAAGGATGCTAAGGCTATTTCATTCTTTTCTTGGAGGTGAGGGCTGCAAGTGCCCTAGGGCATCTTGTGTCAGGTATAACTATTTATGTTTTGGGAAAAGGATCTGTGGTAGTGTCCCTTCAGGTGCTTAATTTGTATTTTGCAAAGAGTTTTCTTCTCTTTCATGGAGATTAGCTTGGGAGAAAAGGAAAGTTAAAGATTCTCTTTCTTCTGAGTCAAATTCACAAGAAGAAGAGTTTTGTGGACTGACTTAATGCTTGATGTTTCAGCAAGCTTCGCAAAGCTATTTTTTTTTGTTTTAGTTTGGCTTGTTGGTGAGGTAAATAGCAACTTTTTCTGGAGAATCATTGAGGAAATAAAAAGTCACAATCTTTTGCATAAAGATAAACTGAGTTATGTATCAGGAACTCTAGATATAACTGTTTGAAATAATGTTTTGTGATTTGGGCCAGACTTTCAGAGCTACTTGGGACTCAGCCATTTTTTTCCTCCAGAAGTCAAATGTAATTTATAAAGGTGAATAAGTTTTTTTGTCCTTCACAACTGGGGATATTAAGGCATAAGCGAGACTACAAGACTGCATGTATGATAACCTGCTGCCTCACAGAGATGTCTCAAAATACTGATCTCAGTTTTCCCAGAGATGGGAGTGGGGAACCGTGAAGAGGAGGTGAAGGAGATCGTGAGATAAAGATATTATGGAAAGTTAAGACGCCTGTGGTAGGTCAGAAGGAACTGGTGTTTGGCATGTATGTTCTTTGTAGGCTATGTCTGCAGCTCGGTGTAGGATAAGTCAGGAATAGTAAAGTTGAAACAAGTCCTGCTGTTCTCACTTGAGCCCCTGCGCAAAGCTGAGGTCCACTTTTATCACAGGGAGCCACGTAGTAAACTGTCACTGGACAATTTTCCAGCAGAGCCCTTCTTTCTAGCTGTCATTAATGAGGTGTTTGGTAATGCCCAAATCCCATGTTTGTTTCTAATAGTTGTAGCTGTTATTTTGGTTTATTCTCTCCCGTAGCATTAAGTGCTTTTGAAATCCTGTTATGTTTCTGGCCTTATTAAAATCTGGTGACAGCAATTTCCATGTGCTTATGATGGAAAGATAAATGAAATTGTCGAGAAATTAATGCATGATGCATGGCCAATAGCGAGGTAGAGGGTTGATCTTTGAAGAAAAGCTGTCAGAAGTCACCTTTTTTATGTGTCTTCGTTTCTAAATACATTTCAGAGCTGACTTTGGCATTTGACTGGCTTAATTAACCCAGAGGTCCACTGTGTAGGGAGAGTATCCATCTGTTCAAGTAAGGCAGCTTTAAGCCACTTCAATGTATAGAAGAGAATGATCTAATTTTGTTTTACTTAAATGGTCATCTCTTAGAAGTGGTTTGTGTAACTTCCACAGAGAATTGTTTAATCTGTTTAACAACCAGGCACTGTAACACCTAGTCATTAGGTAATGTAACATAATGTAAAGTTCTTAAATAAATCTAATGAAAATACTGTAGATAAGTACGAGGCAGCTTCTCTAAAGCTCTAAGGACAGAGAAGATGGTTTATACCTTGCCTTTTCTGCTCAGTCTTTCAGTTTATGTGAACATGGTAAGCTGGGAGCAGTATGAATCTGTACCAGCAGTTAGCAGGAGTGAAGAAGTGAAGAAAACTAAAAGACCAAGCATATGGTTCTTTCTTTCTCCTGCCATTTATTGGGAGGTACTCTAATTTTGCCTATGTAAATTCGGATTCTTACATCTGAACTGATATAAAAGCCTTTAGAGAAGCTCCTATTTAATTTTGAGAGGTATAATTCAGTACAGTTTGAATTGGATTGGACTGTGATTTTGATGAATTGAACTTGAGTAAAATAATAAAAGATGATTCAACCAGCTTAGCCAATAAAACAGAGGTGCCACCCAAAAAGATAGTCTTGATTCCTTCTCTGTGCCCCTGTGCTTTTTTTTCTGTTACCAGTGGTGCTTAACTGCCTCCTGGGGAGCTGATTGAACTTGTTGATGTGGCAGAAAACTTTTTTTTCTTGCTAGACTGAGGAATTAAAATACTGCAGTGAAGACTGGATGAGCATTGGAGCTGATGTAGGGAGCACACGGCCAATCCATCCCATTGCTCCATAACTCACTGGAAAGAGATGAAATGGTGGGTTATACTTACTCTTTTCTTTGTTGCATTGCTTGATGGTGTGTTTAGTAGGAGATGCAGGCTTGGATATTTTTCCTGCTTTTATCAACATGATAATTTCCACACTCTACTTTGTATTTTGTTGCACATCCTTTCATGTCCCAACAGCATCATGCCCCTTCAGCCTTTCCTTTCTGTGTCTGTTTCTCCTGTCACTGTTTTTCAAATGCATCTTTGTCACTGTTCATAAGACAGCTTTACTGTCCCTTCCACAGAGAGTCATCTGAAAGAGGTCAGAGGGAAGGAGCTCACCTGAACTTTGCCAGGATGGAGCGGATAGAAGTATGTTCTTATCTGTAAAACTTCAGGCTCTCCGCTTTTGGCCAGAGGGAAAAAATGCTTACTTGGAGATAATGTGACCCTACTCAACCGCTGGGATCTTTGGCTTACCAAACAGCATATTTGACCCCATGATGTCATGGCTTCCCACTGCCTTTGGGAGCTTGTCTGAAATGGAGTGCTTCATGTAGGCAAGGATCTATGGAAAAACAAATGTAACAGCAGCACAGATACTGGAGCTCTCCTGCACTGTGAAGGGTGTTCACTGCAGTTTCCTAATTCCAGCAGGTTCTGAGAAAGTGGGAAAGTGCTTAGCCAGGGCACCTCAGGTCTTCTACAGGAGCCATGGTGAACGCATCTCAGTTGAATGTGGAAAATGCAATGCAAAATGATTTTATTATTTTCTTCTGTCACTTTTTGAAAATGTTTCAAGTTTCTGCAGCTCTCTTAATAATTTTTAAGCTTTTGTATGACACACCAAGTGCTACCAGTATTAATACAGCACAGAAACATTGCCTGCAAGGATGTCACTTCTGCTCGTGAGAGGAACAAACAGACATCTTGCTCAGAAATATACTGTATGCTGTAAAAATGCTTTCTGAGTAGCATGATAAAGTCAAAGACTTCATGTAAAGGAGGCTCTTTGTTGTACTAGGGAAGCAAACTCTCTCGTGAATTCTTTACCCTGTTTTAGGAAGCAGTATTACTAAAGCCAGTGGAAGCCATGTTATCAACTTCAATAGGAGCAGCTGTGAGAAGTGCCAGAGCTCATATTTTCAGCCCTTTTTTAATCTTACATGAGCAAATAAGTCATCTTCTTCCCCTTCTAGAATGCTCCTCTTGAGGTAAATATCATACCAGTACATTGGGGTTTTGGTACATACCTTTGCTCCAACTTTTTAACTTCATTGTTAAGATCACTCTTGACAAGTTTTCCATATCAACAACCCTTGAGCACAGCAGCCTCTGGATCAAGCAAGAGCTTTTTTTAGCATCTTGATTATTCTCTTAATTTGTAGTTATGGTAGGTGCTGTTTAGCTTTGTGAATGCAAGACTGGAAGTGTATGGAGGGTGTTTAACCAGTAAGGCATAGCTTGCATTTATTCAACATGTGTTTTGTGAAACCTTGTTAATCAATAGTAAGCCCATCTGAAGAACAGGGTTACTTTAAACTTTGGCACTATTAGCATATGAAAGAGAGACCTCCTCAGATGTTTTCCTAAGATGCAGGTCATCCATCTGCAAATCACTGCCCTGATTTGTACTATATTTCAAGAAAGACTTTTTTTGTTCTTTTAATTTTTTATTTGGTGAGAGGAGGAATGTTTAAGTAAAGAAGTCAATGATTGTCTCTTTTGGGATGTTTACCAAAAAGACCATGCTAAGACAGTAACAGGTTCTGTACGGAGTTGTTTCACTCTGCACATCTGTTTCTCTCTGATTTTGGTCCTGATAGTCATCAAGTTTTTGATGGGATTACTGTTGCTTGTTCCTGCCTTAAATGTACATATTGGTTGTGTCAGTCTTGATTCTTTAAATGCTTCTGTTACTGTTTGCCGCTATAGAGGTGGGTTGCAGAGCTCATAAATCCCAATCCCTATCCCTCTTACTTGACTTTCCTTGGAGATTAAGAGATTTTGAAATTTTTGTGCAGCCACTTGAATTTTTTTGGTAGAATACTGTTCAACTGCAAAAATATTAATTTGTCGGCACTGAAACGTTCAGCGTTACTGTGTTACTGTGCCAAAATGTTTGACAGAAACCAGGGAGAGGCTGGGCAGCCTGCGTGGTTTCCTGCCGGGCTGCACCCCGTTGACTCCATGGAAGAGCCTTTCTGCCTCTCAGATAACCCGCTGCTGACTTACAGCCTCCCCAGACCAGCTCCCTCAGTTCCTGATTGTCCTGGTAAATCATGGGGCTGAAGAGGGCGTAAATGCCGCAATTGAAGAGCTGTTTTAGATATTGGCACGGGGACAAAAAGCTTTATGTACATTTAGGTTGGGGAAAGGAAACGCAGGACAATTTTGCAGGACCCTTGAGAGGAAAATGGTGAATTAAAAGAACAAATTTTATTTTTATTAAGATGAGATAGGTGTATGGAAGGGTTTATGTGATCTTATGGGGATAACTGGGAGCTTGGATGCAGTGATACAAAATGCCTTTTCTGACTCTTCCCCCCTCCCCTTCCTCGAGACAGAGCAAGCTGGGCAAAAATGAGTATTTCAGTTCTTTCTCTTGTAATTTTTACTACTTGCATCCTGTCTTCAGATAATTTCCCTTTCTTCTCATTCTGCCCACAGAGGAAGAGAAATGGAATTCTCAAAGAGGCAGGATTACATTTCAGAGCCTGATCTAAACTCCAGTGACATCGAGAAGTGTCTGTTTTTCTCTGGGCCCTTCCTTGTTCTCCGTGGTTTGGACACATCCAGTTTCCCTATTTAAGAGCATGAGGCCTGAAATGGAAATAAAGGGCAAGTTTGCACCATAGCGCAGCTTCTAGGTGGTTTGTACTGTTAGGTAATGTATATTCCTCCACATCCCACCTTCTTTTAGGCTCTAAGAATTTGATATCGAAGCTTCTCTTATACCTATATTTGAGTCTGTGATTATGCAGTTACGTTTTAAATCCAGCATAAATTCACAGTGCTGCAACTAGCTCTCCAGCACATCTTCATGCCTGACTTCTCTTTCCCAGCCTCTAAGTTTTGCCGCTGTGATGTTTGCCTATGTAGTCATACAAGCTAGGGGAATTATTTTGCTGTAAAAAGGACTTGAACCAGAAAAATTGATTTCTGCTGGATTTGTTTCCCGTCTTGCCTCTTTATGCATCTGTATGAATGTCCAAAGGTAAGGATAGTAATGGCTGTAGGAGGATGGACTGCACTGTTCAGCAGCGATCTGGGTTTATCTCATAACCTTAAAAGTGACTGAGTTGCCATGAAGATCGAGGCACACAAAGCAGAATGGATGCCAGAAACTGAGGCAGAGCTAGCCTTTCCCTTTGTCAACAGAGAAGCTATTTGTAACACAAGATGCCGACTCCTACTGGGGAGACAGGAAATTGTGGTGCGACGTGGTGTGTTTGCTACTTAGTAGGTAAAGCTGTTGTGCTTTGTAGCTAACCAGAAGGGCACTATTAGCACAGCAGTCAGGATTTCTGTTCAGAAAAAGCATTAAGGGACTGTGTTAAGGTAGAAGTGTTCTTCGACTTAAAAGTAGGTGTCAGATGATCGGCTGGGAGAGCTATGGTTATCTGCTTCTTTGGCTGGGACCAGAAACTGAGCCACTGTAATGCAATATTTGTCTAATGCAGCTCTAAGTACATCGCAAGAAAATTCTGATGGGTTCCTCTGTTTCTGTGGTACTGAAAGAGTTAAGAGGAAACTCTTCATCTCTGCTCAGCCTAGCAGCATCCAGTTCAGAAGATAAAAGCAGCCCTCACCATGAACAGGCTGTGAAATGTATTTGAAAATAAATTCTTTAATGCCAATTGTCATTACGAATTTATTTTCAAATACATTTTGCGGTTTGCTCATGCTGAGAGGTCCTTTTATCTTTGTAACTTCCAGACTGTGGGGCTTAACAGAATAGGTAGCTCTCCTTTTAAATAAAGTGGAAAATATTGGAGCAAGATTATATCTGTCACGGATTATAATATTTATATGTATTTCTCATCAAACCGAAATTCCCCAGCGACTCCCCGATTCGCATGAGGTCTCAGAGTCCTGGATTTTGCATCTGGGTATGTGATTGCTTTAATAGAAGACTGTGCTGTTTGTATTTGCTCTACTGACACTCTGTTACACTTGGACACATGTACATAAAAGACAGTCTAAAGCTGTTTATAAGGATGATCCTTTAGGTAACACGATGAGTCAATGTGTCATGGCTCAGCCCTGACATTTAGGGTCAGACTTGGCAGGTCTGGCCACATCTGTTCTGATTTTTTAGCAACCTCTCGGTGAGGAGCTAAGTGCAGTAGCTGCTGTAGCTTGCACTCGGAGATGGAGTGTAGTTGGTGCGTTTCCCTGACTTCTGCCATGTTTTGGACAGCATCAGTTACTTTACACGCTTAAAATCCTGTGTGAATCCTGTCTGTGCTGGAGAATTATGAATCCTTTTTTTCTTTCTCAGAAGTACCAGGGGAAATGTAAAACTCCAGACCTTTTTAACAAATTTGTAGAACAAATGAATGCTGAAGGAAAAACTGTGCACTGTGTTTGCTTCTGGAGGGTCCCAGCCTAGCAGTTTTGCCTGCTTCGCTGACATTGGTGGGAGATCTGGAGGCCCCCATGAAGTCATATTTGTCACACAAATGTTTAATCTGCTAAACTCTTAGATTTATTTTTTGCTTTTTTCCTTGCAGCTCTGTAGGAAGACTTTCTTGTCTATACTCAGACCTGTTATTTTTGGGCCTAGACATGGATATTATTCTAGTTTTACTGAATCTTTTCCTTACATGGCTAGAGGGGAGTTTGTTACCTAATTTTTCGCAAGTATGCTCAAACAAAATTCCTGGAACTTGAAAAATTCATTGGGAAATATCCTGGAATGTGAACAAAACAAAGGTGAATAAGGGCTCCAGGATCTGACTTCTTGACAGGTCCTGATTATGTGTTAATGGTACCAGTATTTTAACAGAAAATGACACTTAAGTTGGGCATATAGGACAATATAGGCAGTATTAATTAGGGTCTATGAACAAATGCTTTACAAATGTCACTTCCTCTACAATATCATACAGTGGGAATTATGACACCATCCCTTCAATCTTTTTTGTATTACAATAAAAAAGCTATGTATTTTTTTCTGTGAACATTTACCAACAATAAGGTTGTACCAGCATTTTTCAGTGAAGTTCACTGTATACACTGAACAGTCAAACAAGGATTTTTATTTATTTTTTTCTGTGTCTTATTTCTGACACCACACTGACCTCTGGAGAGGCTAAGCTTGGTAACCATTTAGGAAGTGGAACTGAAGGTTTGGACATCTTGGGGTGTTTCAATCAATTTAGACAGTTCGCATTCTAGTAGAGTGCTAAAAGCCCCATTCTAAATGTCTATAAAATACAGTTTGAAATAATCCTACAGTATTAGTTCCAAAAAAATGTCCCAAGCACTCAGGCAATGTTATGGAACTCAGGGATTGGTCTGATAGCATGTTTGAAGGCAGATACAACAAGAAGATGCTTCCAAAAGAGGCAGATCTGCTTCCCATCATCACAGGCATGTTTCTCCCCTCGCCTTAGTGCAAGGCAGATGACAGACTGCCGGTGCCAGTGGGATGGTGGGAGTACACAGGCAGGACATCATCTATATCTGCCAAAAGGGGCAGCAGCCAGCCATGAAGTCGCTGTAGCTGCACCGTCAAACTGCATGCTCCATCGAGTGGTTTTCAGGTCAAGACTGTTCCTGCTCTCCTTGATTTGCGTTCATCACCATAGTCCTGCTGCTTGTATAGAGTTCCCCTTTGCTCTAGACCAATGTCTATCAAAGGTCTTGTATCTGAGAAATACAATTTCTAGGATCTTTCTGAAGACAAATTCTGTAATTAATACCTAAAAAAAGATAAATGGTCAGTGATATCCTGGGGTGCTTGTAGTTCTTATCTGATTTGTAAGCATCTGACTTATCCAAAGCAGTGGAGACTTTCTGTTGTTCCCCTTTCAGGTTTATTAGAAACTGGTTTTACTATATTCTTTTGGTCTCCATTTCATTCTGTGTTTGGCTTTCTAGATGGTTTCCAAATCCCAGCCCTTACTTTTCCTCTCATTCTCCTTTTGAAAGACTTACATCATGGTTATGTGGGCAGAACTAAGAAACTTTTTCTCTCATTTACTAATATGTCTTTTGTGTCCCATGTCTTGATTTCACCTGATGAACGTTCAGGGGAAGTGAGCTGAGAGCAATTGGTTGAGGACTTGGAAGAGAAATTTGGATCATAACTGGGAGACATAGAAAAGGGTATGGACTGGCAAAGAAAAAGATCTCCACTCCCAGAAAAATAATCTGCATCCCCATCTCAGAAAGGACTGAAGCAGGGCCAGTTTGGAGGTAACCCTGTGGAACAGCTGTGCTGGAATATTGGAGACCCCAGGTAGGAGGTCTGTGGACTCTGCCCAGAATTTAGGGCAGAACCCTACATTTTGACTTTTGGAAAGTTGTACCTTTGACTTTTGGAAATGGCTGAGAAATTCACATTCTCATCCTTCTGTAGCACTAGCATGGCAGCATTCCTTACTGCTGCTCTCTCCCTTGGGTAGTTCAAGTGAGAGTGGCATGTGGGGCACCTGAATTTCACGCTAATGCAGGTGCTGGTATGATGCCACGGAAGGAAGCTTTGACATTTTTGCCTTGTTCATTTTGTAGGAAAATTATAATCAGAAAACTATGTTCACAGAACATTAATATGTTTGCAAAGTTATTTTATGTCAGAATTTATCCTTTCAACTTTACTTTGACTCTTGATCATAATGCTATAACTTAAATACATGATACATGCTGCTTTTACTGTGGGATATTGACCTCATTTATTACATGATGGGGAGCAGGTGTTGAATAATAATTTTGTTGTTTGCAACCTGCGTGAAATTTGTTTTATTTGTTGCAGCAACTGCCAGGAACATGAGGAAGACAAAGACTACGCAGCTTAATCTGTCTCAAAAACTGAAGTTCTTTCCTTGCCACTGCCAAAGATACCTTTGAGGGCTGATCAGCAAAAAGCTCTCAAGTGCACAGAAAGCACATTTAAAGAAGTGCTTGAATTGAAAGCTGTCTGTGCTTTGTATGCAGTACTCAAAACTCTCTATCTCTGTGAAAACTTGCACATTTTCAACACCTCACTATTTTTCAGCTGTGGAACCGAGAGATGAACACACACGCTTGCAAGTATTTTAGGTAAGTTCAAGACGTGCCAGAGGAACTCCCACAAGGGGTGATGAGTACTGCAGAAAAGCCTGTTAAAATTCATAATTCTGTACTTTGAACAGGGGGAAATGTGTGCTTTTAATACGACAAACTGAAGAATAATGGTAAAAACAAGTAGCCATTCTCTAATTCAGCGGTCCATCGTGGGCTCTGGATGAAGCAGGAGACTTTTGTCATATAGTTGTGTGGCTCATAGGATTTGTATAAGCATCACACAGGAAAATGATAGATCTGTGACTTCCTAAAGATGGAGTAGTTGAGTGTGCAATGTCCACAGTAATACCTGAATGTAATTTTATATGCACAGTAGCCATAATGATAGATGTCCAGATGTATGACACATGTCCAGAAGCATTCTCACAAGCTGGTTTTCAAGCTGAAAGGCACAAAACAGAAATGATGGAAAAAAAAAGGAAATTGGAGAGTTTTTCTGCCTCATTGTTTACTATGCCACATACTGTTGAAGTGACTTAGTCATTTTGCCCATTAAGAAAAAAAGCTTTCTGTTGAAATGAGTAGATAGCTGCCTATAGGGAAAATAAAAGAGATGGTAAAGAGTGACTATCACTATTCTAAATGCTGTCCTACTCCCACCTCGAAGCCTGACTCTGTGAGATGACCGGGATATTGAAACACAGCTCAGAGGAGATGGCCTGGCCTGGGTGTCCGGAAGGGCTTTCAGCAAGGTGGCTAGAAGCAATTTCAGGGACCGGGTCTCAAGATTTTTCATGTTAGTAGAATTGATTCAGGCCAGCTTAAGGGAATTCAGAGGGTCTACAAGTGATGAGTGTTCTGGTGAACCTTTTCCAATTCATACCTTGCCTAGGAATTTTTGCTTTCTCTCCATTATAATGGGAGTTAAAGTGTAGTACCACCAGCCTTGCCACCAGACAAAGGTTGAAAGCACTAACTCCAGTCTTATTAGCTGCTGCAGAGCATGCTGAGGATCTGTGGCTGAACTCCTCCTTAATGCACACAAATATAAACAAAGGACAGTTCAGTAAGGGAAAGTTCTCACACCCAGTGACAGAGGGAACAGATCTGTGTTGAATGCTGTATTCATTTGTTAGTCAGCTATGCCAATACATCAAATGTAACAGAGAGATTATGCAGGTTTTTGAGGAGACTAGTTCAATTGCTGCAAGCAGCAGAAGGGTTTTGTGAAGCCGAGGTCCCAGCAGGGCTAACCCTTATCTCCAGAGTTACTCTTCTGAGGGAAATGAAAGCACATTTTCATGTTCTACCCTGCTATTGAGATTTCTACCCGGTACTTTCTAGTGTTGATGTCTGAAATGGAAAATGCACATGTCTCCAAAATGTTATGTTTTGTGACTCTGGATCGATGCTGGGGTTTTGTCAATGGACTGAATATGGATTCTTTGTTTCAAGTTTCTAAAACCATGAGTGAAGAATCTCTTGTAGGAATCTTAACAAATCTTATTTTGGTTTTGTGTGCCTTTATTCTTGACCCTCCCCCTGGAGATCATACAACAGTACACAGCTTTTTGTCTTTCAGGTTTTTTTTGCTGTGTTGGAGGTGAATTGCTAAGTGAGTTCTGCGTTGGCTGAAGTCCAGCAAAAGACAGTGGGGAAAGTCAGGTTGATGCTGACCTATTCCTACCTTGATCACAAAGGAATCCGTTAACTAAAACCAATCCCATTTTCGTGATACCTTGTAACATGTGGATACCCGATCTGGTGAGGATGGTATGTGTAGTACATGACTGTAGGACTACTAATTTTCTGTATCCAGAGATTGTGACTCAGACCTTCAGAAATCCCAAGACATAGTGAACTACTTTGTTTGCCTTGTTATTAATTTTGAGTGTTTTCTTTTTTAAGGATGGATGCTATCAGGGTTACACTCGAGCCTCATATACATGCTCTAACAGGCAGCTCTTGTGCTGGCTCCTTACTGTTTACTGTTTCCACCTCCCATCCCATTTGATTCCTGTATCTCTGTTAAACTGGCCTCCTGTTCCCTGGTGTCTGATATCCCTGCACTCTACCATTTTGCGGGCTCAAGGTTGTTCCCATCAGTTTCTGTGTCCTGGATTTGCTCCTGGACTATAGAATAGCAGCCATGTTGCTGGCTGTAGGATTGCAATAAGTGTGAGCCAGTTTTATTTCTTCTTGTGAATAATTTGAAGCAACTCTTCAGCTCCTGGGGCACTGGCATCCATTTTGAATACGGAAAAGAAGCTATGAATTGGCTACTACTTTGTCATGTTTTATAAAACAGATTAGGAAAAAAATTCCGAGTAACCTTTGCAACAAAGTTGAAGCAGATGGTGGTAGATGCTACCTGATGACTTAACGTGTGTCTTTTGATGATGCTGGGTATGTGGGGCATAAAACCCAGCAAAGTCTTCCAGGATCTCTGGCTTTCTGTTGTCCTAGTGCCCTGCTTTACCCTGCTGAAGTGAGTAAGGAATGTGCAGAAAGGAGAGGACATAGCCACAGAGCAGTGAAGAGGTGGGAGTGGGTGAGAGGCAGGGAGAATTAAGAACTATTGGTAAGGATTATTGTGGGAGGGTGTGACAGAAAGGAGATATTAAGTGTTAAAAGGACGGCACAGGAATAAGAGACAACCACCCCTGGGGGAGGCAGGTGTGGGAATGAACATCACCACTAAGCTGTAGGGATGTAGGAGGATACCTGAAGAGAAAGGAATAACAACCTATCCCCTGGCACGTGTTCCCACAGCTAATGGGAACCTTGCAAGGAATAACGGATGGCGCCGCAGCTCTTCTTGCAGCTAATAGGGCCTTTTTGCCAGCAAAACCTCCATACTGTACTCCTGAATGAGGTTTTATGGGTGTGACAGAATGGACCTGCTGTGTTTCTCTCAGGAATAATGATGACAAAACCCCTGAGTGGTAACAATCTAAAGAATATGGTATGGGATTTTCTCACATCAGTGCCTTAGCCATTTGAGTGGAAGGGCAGGATGAAAGCAGCACAAAGGCTTCCCAGAGAGCCGCTGTGGGATGTGTATTATTTCTGACAACCTTGTTTCTTGTCTCAAACTTGGTTTGGTCAGAAGTCGGAGTTACCAGCAGAGAGCACTATTGAATATTAAGAACTGCCTTGATTCCTATCGTGAAGTGTGTATTAGCAGGCACTGCCAGCAAACGGGCTGACCTGAGATAGAGGTGGAGGGAGAAATCCTGAGAGAAAGCAAATGCAGATAGATCTCTCAGTTAAACGTGCAACTGATGCACATTTAGTTTGCTCTGTTGTTTCTAACAGGATTTTTTTTTAATACTGTGTTTCACAGGACTTGTTAAATGGTTAAAGCTGTCATTGCTCTGGAGGCGGTGAATTGTGGGGTCTGCGTATCCCAGACAGATACTCTTAAACATGGGAGGACTGCAGCCTGAAGCCCTAGTGAAGGTTGGTAGAGTTGTGCAACTCTGCTCCAAGGAAAGACGAACACAAAGATTTCCTGAAGATAAATTAGGGTACACTTGAAGAGACTAAAAACTTTTTTTGGTTTCTCAAAAAAGCATCTGTTGTAACACCATGGAGTTATTTGAGTCTGAAAATGAACTTATTTCTTTATTTGCCGTAGTTTATCTGTAGTAAGAAAACAGTGGGGCTTTTTATTTGCTTAATTATTCTCTCAGAATCAAGAACTATGTTCTTATAAGGCTGGTCAAATTTGCTATGATCTTTCCCCTGGCAAAACTAAGTAATAGGAATTTAGTATACAGCACAACTTTTCTCGTTTCACGTTATTATGACAATAGCAATTAAAAAAACATACAAAATGCCCTAAACCTACATGGCAGTTCCTTCCAGAGTTATAGCTGTCCAGTTGAGCAGAAAGGGAAAAAACAAGCCAGCAACATTTTTATTAATAGTGATGACATTAGCTAGAAGTTAAGAACTCGGCTTATAGTCCTTGGCTGTATGTTTTCATAGTGCTGGAAATTGTGGGGACCTCTCACCCCAAACATCGATTTCTGTGTAAGCTTTAAGTAGCTGGGTTCCAGTGGATGCTTTTTTATGACCCTTTCCATGACGGTAGCCTCAATTTAAGGGCTGTGGCTCTGTGGAGTGCGCTGAGCTTGTTCACAAAAAGCCCGTGCTCTGTTCCTGGCTTCCCATCCAGATCGCTGCTTGGCATTAAGCAGCTCACTTTCCTTCTATTTTTCCTCATACCTTTTACACCACTTCAAATGACAAACCTGTTGACCGCACTCTCCTTCCATGTGGCTGCAGAGAGACATCTGTAGGGAGGCCTCTGGCACCAGCTGGGACATTTTGAGTTGGTGGTTGCCAAACTGAGCTCTGAGAGCCTGCGGGTGGGTCTGGGATCTCACTGTAAGGGGCTTGGGGATCTCACTGTAAGTGGCTTGTGGATCTCAACCAAATGTTGACAGAGATGACTGCTATTTGCTAATCTGCAGGAAAAAGAATCCAGGGAATAGTTGGTCTAGCTGAATGCTGTCTTGTGGGTAGTAGCAAGATTACAAGGCAAAATCCTGCCGTATATCTGGAAGAACAGTGTATGGTTCTCTGTTAAAGGGATGTATAGCTTTTGTCACATCCTCATTGCTAAATTTAAACTATTTATTTCAAATTTGGTTATTGTACCATTTAAAGAAAATGCACAGTTGCATTCATTCTCTAGAATTGGAGAGTGTGACTCTTTTTCCAGGCCACAAACGATCTCTATTATTTATTATGATTATTATATATTAAGGTGGTTGAGTCGCCATCCCTGGATGTGTTCAAATGTCGTTTAGATGGGGTGTTGGGTGATATGGTTTAGGGGTGAACTTGTAGAGTAAGGTTAATGGTTGGACTCGATCCCAAGGGTGTTTTCCAACCTGAATTGTTCTATGATTCTGTGATTTTGTTTTCAGTGAAACTCAGAGTTTTGCTTGCGTTCCTATCCTGTTCTGAAGTGACGAATTCCCCTCTGGACTCGGTAAGTCTGTAGCATAGTATTATCGATGTATTTGCACTGGGATACTAAACTCTGTCTGTATTAGGGGAAAATCTTCATTGAAGCAGGTTTCTGCCTGAAAAGGTTGTTCTCTTTAAGAAATGTAAATTACTCAAAGCTGCATTTTCAGTTTCTAGAAGTCCCACCTGCCATTCAGGAAGTGTCTGTTTTCAGGAAGAATTCCTATGGGGGAGGAAATTCCCCACAGATTAGGAAGGATTTTTCATGTAAGACTAATTTGATTTGTATAAGGGACTAAAAGGCTATTTTTCATGTCACTGGAGAGCTTCCAGCCAAATAGATTTTTTTTTTCTTTTTGAGCTGCTTAACTTGAAGGCATTCTTGTCTAGAAGTACTCAGGAATTGTCACAATTATTGCTAATTCTTAATGATGTAATTCTGCAAAACTATCATTTAGGCAGCAAGAAACGTAAACAATCATAAGCTAGAATAAACCCTTCCCCTTGTGCCTGGACATTTATTAACTATGCAAATTAAAACCTCAGTGGCAGCTCCCATTCTCTTTAGCACGTCTGTGGGTCAGGCGCTGCCCAGAGCCCAGATTCATGGAGTGTACGCGGCAGAGGGACTGCTGCACTATTAGAGCACGTAGAGGCTCTCCCCGATTTTCTAGTTGCAAACACCTTTCAGTTGCCCTGGGAGGAAATAAACCCGTTTGGACTCTGGCAAATGTGCTTCAATCAAAAGCCAGGAGAGGGAGCCCTCCATTAAAATAAGGCCCTGATCTGGATCGTGACCAAGATTCACAGAAGTTTCCACTGTTTCTTCCACCTGCTTATAAATCACTTGGTGGAATTTCCTACTTGTCTGCCTAGTCTTTAAAGACTAACAGCTCAGAGTTTCTAGCTTTAAACAATATGATTCAATAGCTGACATGTACGTGTGAGGTTTGTTTTTTTTTAAAACGCTGGCTGGACACATCAGATACGGGTCTCAGTCCATATAAAAGAAGGACTTCAGTTATCCTGCAAAGCCAAATATTGTTTTGTCCCATGCTTGGTATTTCGTACAGCACATCCTGATTTTCACTTACAGCAAAACCTTCTGTGCTTTAAGGAAGCCTGCAGCTGTCAACCTTCTTCTTGCTTGGCTGAAGTCAGTGAAGTTTGCTGTTGATGGGACCAGGAGCAGGCCCTTTAGTATAACAGACTATATTTATAGAGGTATCTCCCTCAGATCCACGCAGTGAGTAATTAGCTCTGAGCAAGACCAATATGTAGCATATTGAAGCCAAATGACCTTTTTGATACTGTGTGTGGTATTTGTCGTGTCTGCTCTGCTCACTTTCTAACCTACCTGTAACAGCCCCAAATGTCCAGAAGTGCTGATTAACCTGGTTACATCAATTTTCAGCTGCTGAGATTTTGGTGCTCAGCTGATGTTCATTTGCTGATTTCTAGAGTTTACTGCTTTTCCTGTCTCCCTGGGTATACTAGACAAGTTAGGGTGGGTTTTATGTCCACTCCTCTGGTAACCAGCCAAGAGTCAAATATCAAGGATAATCTGCCTTTATAGTTGCTTGTTCGCTTGCTGGGGGTCTGTCTCAGATTTTGGGTGTTTCACATGCCTTTGTCCCATTTACTTAGCTAAAGTAAGTTCTCATTAAAAAAAATCGTCAGTTAAAACTAAGCCAAGCACACCTTCAATTTTTCATCTAAAATGTCTCTCTTCTGTCCTTTCTGACTATCTCCACTGCCTCCTGTAGACCAGCGTAAAATCTAGGCTTCAAAATATTTTTTTTTTGGTTTTGGTAAACATCTAAGTATAGCAGAGAATAGCTTCAGGGTTCGTATACTTCTCACACAATTACTACAGTGCTCCTCCAGTGTGACTCAAAGGCATGGGTTTCACTTAGGAATTAAATCCTTTTAGCTTCCTGGAATGCTACTGATAGATATGATAGTGATGCTGTGATAGGGCAGGATTTGAGAGAACAGCACCAAAAGATGCATTGTATTAGGCAGGAGCACAAAGATCCAGGACTCCGGATGCAGTGGCTCAGCTCCCTGTTAAGGAGACCCTGTGCAGCTTTGCCTTCCCCCCCCTCCCTTTTCTTTTCCCTCTTTTTTTCGTCTCTCCTCTTCTTCCTCTTCTCTCTTTCTCGCTTCTCTTTTTCCTCTTTATGGGTTTGAGCAAAGCATGCAGCTTTTCATACACCGTCTCAGGGCTGTCACTCTATTAAGCTGGACTATGTCCTCATCCTAATTTGTGCCTTAAAGTACAGTTGAAATAATACAGCTCAATATTGAATAGCCGCTCTAGTAATAACTGTAACGCAAGTGTATTGAGATAATATAGGTTACATGGAAGTCTAATTAAAAAAAGTAAGGAATAGGCTAGATTGTTTAAGATTAAGCTTTCAGTATATTTGTTATCTTGTATAATACCTATGAGGTCAATGGTAGCTGCCAGTGTTTTATGCTTACACGCAGCAACTTACATGTTCATGCTGTCCTGAAGACAATAATGCAAAGCACAGTGTATGGGTGTTTCCTTGAGTTTAGAAAAACACATGTTTTACTCTTGAGCTATGGTCATCCATTTCAGAAAAGTCTTTGGAGTATATTTTGAGGATGGCAGGCACTGTGGCTAATTGGGTAAGTTATGGCCATCCTGAGGTCTGCACGTTATCGGTGGGAAGGCAGTAGTGGACAGGTTACTTCCCTTCCCTTTCCCCTGCCAAAACACAAGGTTAGACAGTCAAATTGCCTTCCCCTTGGGTCTGAGTGCTGGAAGGTGAGATTAGGCTGTCAGATTGCTTTCTGTTGAAAGGTGAAAGTGTATTGGTAAATTAGATACCTTCCTGTTGCTGGAAGGAGAGCTTGAATGGGTACACCAGCAGTTTTCTGCACAGCCAGGAGGCAAATGTGCAGTGGACAGTGTGCTGGCTTACAAGCCAGTCCAGAAGCAGTACTCTGCCTTCCAGGCCAGAGCAGTGTAATAAAAAAGGCTACAGATCCAGTATGTTCATGCTGACATGTTGTTGCGTTTTTTTAAATAAAACAGCATAATTAAAAAAAAAAGATCCTAAATCAAATCAGTTCTATAACAGAGCTCATGGGCTGACTACAGTTAATGCCCTTAAAATAGCCCAAGTAATAAATGAAAAAGTCTCCTACTGCCCAAAGACATCCAGTTAACTTCCTTTTATGAAACTGTAGGTCTTTTTATTAGTCTACAAAACTGTTTCAAACTAATGAAAACCAAATGTGTAAAAAATGCGAGTGTTTTTCTTTAAACTCCTACCAAAATAGCGTAAGCCACAGGGCTCTTCCAGCACCGAACCTCTGCCTCAGTGTCTCCTACAGACTGGCTCGTGCTTTTGAGAGTGAATACAGGGCTTGTCTATTGTACGAAGCGCTGCATCGTGCTGGTAGATAGAGGATCTATACAGTAACTGCACCAGAGAGATTAAGCAGCCATTCAGTACAGAACTATTCAGAGTGGCGAACCCCGAGTTATGCAAAGCATTATGTAACTCAGATTGGCAAGTGTTGCGTTCTCCAGCCCAAAATAGTCGCTATTGTGGAGACAGGCTATTTTAATATTCACATGCAAAAGCTTTTGAACCTATGCCCTGTCTTGCAATATTGTTCGTTCTAGTACTAAACAGACATGATGCCAAAACCAGCTCCGCTATAAATGAGTGCATCTCCTATTGAGATCAATAAGAATTGCACTTGCCTACACCAGGGCTGAGGTTTTGCCTATAAATTACAAACAGTTCCACCGCAGATGGAAAATATATTAACCTTCTGTGAACATAAAACTCGGTGTGTCATCTGTAGGATTTTGGGTTTCAGTGATTACTTCCTAACTGGAATACAATTACATTTCAAGTGGGAAATGTTTTAGCAGCAGATCTCTGTGTACTGTCCAGACATGCTTTGGCCTCAGTGAGAACAATTCATGTGTAACAGTTGTGGCCTGGGCACTTAGGTCGTGAATACTGATAAACTCCTTATAAAGACTAAAGGCCGGGCTATTTTGGCCAAGAGAGCAGTAAATAAGACATGTTACTTACTGCAATAAGATGTTAATACATGGAGCAAACCCTAATAAGCAAAATACATGTTTGTTTTATTTCAGATACTGGTGAGTCTTGTCTGCTGAGCTACTGAGTCTTCCCATTAAATACTACCTCATCTGGCTCATGTTTCAGTCAAAGGCTAAATCCCTACTCATGTTTACGTGACCTTGCAGATAGTACCTGATGCAAAGACCCACTAAGAGATGCAGGTTGTCATGTCTCCCTGTGAAATGAAGGAGAACCGGGCTCCTCAATGTTCTTGATGCCTTTGGGCCACACTGGATTTAGGAAATTAAGTCACCAACTTCTAAATTTCTATCTGTGACACTGATGCCTGTGCAATTTTTGCTGTGTGCTCCTCAAAGAGAGAGCTCTTTGAGCCTGAATAGCCAAATGGGTCTAGGGCATGGAAATGCTGAAGGAAACCATCTCATAATAACACCAAGGCACCAGTACAGATTAGGGGATGTCCTACTGGAAAGCAGCCCCATGGAGAAAGACCTTGGAGTCCTAGTGGACAGTAAGTTGTCCATGGGACAGCAATGTGCCCTTGTGGCCAAGAGGGCCAATGGGATCCTGGGGGGCATTAAGAAAAGTGTGTCCAGCAGGTCTAGGTAGGTTCTCCTCCCCCTCTACTCTGCCCTGGTGAGACCACACCTGTAGTACTGTATCCAGTTTTGGGCTCCCCAGTTCAAGAGAGACACAGACCTACTGGAGAGAGTCCAACAGAGAGCTACAAGGATGATAAAGGAAAACATCCCTCCTGTGAAGAGAGACTGAGAGAACTGGGGCTGTTTAGCCTTAAAAGGTGATGACTGAGGGGGGACTGTATTAACATATATAAATATCTGAGGGGTGAATGTCAGGAGGAGGGAGACAATCTCCTCTCAGTGGTGCCCAGTAATAGAACAAGAAATTGTGGGTTTAAGTTAGAATATGGGAAGTTCCACCTCAACACGAGGAGAAATTCCTTTACTGTGAGGTTGACAGAGCACTGGCACAGGCTGCCCAGAGAGGTTGTGGAGCCTCCTTCTCGGGAGACTTTCAAAACCCACCTGGACGCGTTCCTGTGTGGCTGCCCTAGGTGATCCTGCTCTGGCAGGGGCATTGGACTAGATGAGCTCTAGAGGTCCCTTCCAACCCCTAAGATTATATGATTTTTTATAGATATTGGGCAAGAGTCACACAGCACATGAAGGGTCCACAGAAACTTTCTGAGGATTTTTGGCTCTTATACTTCATATGTAAACAAGCTTTGTGAGGTCTGTGGCAAAAGCAAGTTGACACAAAGAAGATAAGGTACTCTAAAAATGAAAGTAATTAGCGATCATGATAGTGCATCTGAGAAAAAAAAAGTGATCTTACAGTTAAATTGTGTGGAATTATGCCTGTTTTTAAGAGGTTGCACACAGATCTTGGATTTGAAATGTTTTATGAATATTAAGTGTTTAATTGTGCACTCTCTCAATGCAGTTGTTTCTTAAAGGAGTATAGATATTCCACCTGGTTTTCTATGGAATGATGTATGACATTTGGTCAAACACATTGTGTTCTCAGGATAAATTATCAAGTACATAAATGTATTTCATTACACATTATACTTCATCTTCAGGTAAAAATGTGTTTTGTCAAAATATTGATTTGTATTATCAGGGTGCATTGTATAAAATCCAAGACTGAATTTCATTTTAGGGAACTGTGCAATTTGTCTAACCATTCCAAAGAAAAGGACATCAAATACATATGAGCAAGTGTGTTGGTGAAATGAATTTTAATCATGTTTATCATCCTTCCAGATAGACTGTACAATGGAATTTGATAAATTTCACTCCCTGGACCTTAGTCTGATCGCTGATGAGATAGGAATATTACAACGTCCCAGTGGCATCGAGCTGGATTCCTGCTCTTAATAGGGTGCTGATAATATAGACACTAGTAATTTATCTGTTACTTAAGAAAAATTAAATCTGATTCCGTGAAAGGAGGAAAAACAAATAAATAAATACAGGTGAGAATTAATGTAGACATAGCCTGCAGTATGTAATTGGTGTCTAGGAGTTTTAAGGACTAGATGTCAGTATTTGAGGGATTGTTTTCTCTTTCAGTTTTGTGGTTAAACTTGAAAATCATGACATGTGCAGTCTCTTTTTTATTTTCTTTTTATTTAACTTTCCTACAGATTTTTTACAGGACCTTGGAGATGGGGCTGATTCTGCACTGGAAGTCAACGGACTGTATTGTACAAAGAGATGGGGACTGAAAACTGCATCCTTCCTGTCTTTTGTAAAAAGAGGCTAACAGTGTGCTCCTTCCTCCTTGGAGTGCAGCACAGCTAAATCACCTGGTATTTGGAGAGATTCTAGTATCAAAAAATGTGGGCTGCTTCTGCTTGAGTCTGCTGTGACTCTCAAGAGCACGGGCTTTCCTCTGGTTGTGGGTTACCCACCAGAGGGCAACATGACTCTCGTGCATGAAAGCATGCATACAGTGCTTGATCCAAAACTTGCCAAAAGCAAGAGGAATAATTTCTTTTGCCTTTATAGCTCTATATAAATGCAGATTTTTACTATATTTCAATATTAGTCTTGAAATGAAATGGCAGCCTGTTAGCACTGCCATGGCACTGTTGGCAGCTAGCCCTTAGAAAAAAACTTCAAAACCTTCCAGCACTGGCAAGAAACACGATAGTGATTTTTATTTTGTTAGTGGTTGATACAGTGTTAATATGCTTAACAGCTGTGACTGTGCGGTGCTTTGAGTGTTGCCTGACTTTGGTTAACTTTTATCGCTCTTATCTATTTATTTGTGACCTGAGAGCATTTGAGGTGCATGTCACAGGATGAGGAAAAGAAAGATATCAGGTGGATCCTGAACTCATGGAAGTCAATGATGGCATTTTATTTCATTTTCATGGGGTCGGGACTGTGCCTGAGTTATCACTGGAAGCCTATGGCTGTCAAGGTCCTTTGGGCACTAAATGAGCCTTACAGGCCCCAACCAGCTTGTACCCTCTGCCCAGGAGTCCTGTTTCATCCCAGAGCTTGGCACCCAGTCCTCCCCTGATCCATGCTGTGGGCATGGCCACCTCTGACCTTGCCTTCTGAAAGGACCCGTGTTGTAGTCCTCCCTGTCTCCAGTCCTTCCTCTCGCCCTTGTCTGCTGGATCAGCCTTGGAACTAGCTGGTTACTTTGCCTTGTCTGAGGCTGTTTCATCGCTGTGGCCACCTGGCTCTGCCCCATGTTCAGACCCTGTGGGACTGCACCCTGTCAGTGAGGACAGGGCCTGTGCTGGGTCACATGTGGCTCCTGGCTTGTCTCTATTCGTGGCACAGCGCTGCTCCTGCAGAGATGGAATTTATGCTCTGTGAGAAATCCCCAATGAGAAATTCAGTCAAACCACTTAGAGTGCTTGAAGTGAACAGGGAGGTTGTAATAAATCTTTGCAGGATCACAGATCTCTGTAATGCAAAAATAGGCAACCCTGGAAACAGAAATAGTTGTCTGCAGCTTAACTGAGTGGCAATGCAGCTCTTGCACCCAAAGGCCTTTTAGATATCCAGATCTGCTGGAGAAATAGTTAGTCCTCAGCCTTGCAGAGAACAACTTGAAAAGTGAAGAACTTCGGAGGTCGATAGAGGAAGAATTGAAAATAGAAATATCCAGACAATTCCATTTAACCTTTGTTGTGTATGGAATTAGGAAATCAAGTGAGTTTTAAGCTAACATCATGATTTATTGCAGTTTATTTCCTGATGCTTGGATGTCTGTGACTAGTCAGACAGAGAAGATGATAGGCAGTGATATTTTTTTGTTTACTGTGAGGCAAAAGGGGCAAATTTCAGTTAGTTTTCTATTAAGCTTTCCCCTCCAAGCATCTAAGCAACAAATGCATAGAAACACTGGTGTTTAAATTTGAAATTCTGTTGGTGGAGAAACAGCTCTCCCCAGGGTATTTATCTGTAGGCTAACAATTGCTTCACATTTTATATTCTCTTTCCTTTTCTCTATTTTTTGTTTAAGAAATACAGCCCTCAGAATGATTGGGAATTTCTCTTGGATGTTGTTAATATAAGATGCAAATGCATGCATAAAGATATGAGACTGATTAGTTGATAATTCCTTTGTGAATTTCTGGGCCCTGTGTCCGATAGGTGTCAGGGAAGTGCTCTGTGGAATTCAAGCGTGTTTCTGGGGGATCCTTGCACCAGTCTTTGTCCTTTGAGTTGAAGTGGGAGAAATCTGTTTAGGAGCTAGTTGAGGGCAGAAACTGGTCCATCTCTGAAGGGGAACTGCACAATTTAACAGGAACTATGATGCTGAAATGAAGGGGATGTAAAATGCCCTAGGCTTAGAATCATAGAATCGTTTTCATTGGGAAAGACCTTCAAGATCATCAAATCCAACCATCATCTAACTCTGCCAGGTCCACTTCTAAACCATGGCCCTAAGCACCATACCTAGATGGCTTTCAAGCACATCCAAGGATGGCAGTTCAACCATTTCCCTGGACAGCCTGTTCTAGTCTTTGATCACTCCTTCAGTGCCGAATTTTTTCCTAATGTCTAACCTAAATCTCCCCTGGTGTAACTTGAGGCCGTTTCCTCTTGTTCTATTGGTTTTAACTTGTGAGAAGAGACTGACACCGACCTCTTTACAACATCCTTGTTTGGTGTAAATAATGCTTCTTTCAGCTTTGATAGATGCAAGGAGACAACAGGTTTTGTATGGAATATGTACCACTCCAAAGTGAAACCAGGGAATTGTTCTCAAACTGGGATTTGGTGAAAACAGGTATAGCGAAGTTTAAATTCCCAATAGGCACAGCTGTGAGTATGCTGGGATCTATCAGGCCACGCCCAGGAGTGGAATTTGCCCTGTAGATCCCCTTTGAGACAGAGAGGTCTGTGGTGCTCTACACCGTAGATGCTCGGTGGGTAAAGAGAGGAATCATTGCCAGGAGCACTCCTGGTGTAACCGCTTTGACACATGGACCAAAACTAGCAAAAACTTGGGGTTAGGGAAGGGAGATGAAGGTAACCAACTAGCTGCAGTTTAGTTAGATAACAAATCTGACAGATCACAGTTCACCTAGCAAATGAAACACTTGTGGCATGGCTCCTACTGTTTGGTTTTTTTCTCTTGCTACCTTCCTTCTCAGCTGTGATAGCAGCTGAGATTTGGTCGGAGAGGACATCCTCTATGGACACTCCCTTTCATTGCTGTTTTGTCTCTTTTCCCCATTTCCTGTTACCCTGTTCACATGTAGTATTAAGGCATATGACAGTGATTCTGCAATGACTTGACAGGGGCTGCACTGTCTGCTTTACTGATAAACTATCACTGATGTAGCAGGAATTAATGTGATTGCATTGATTTTTCAAGTTGTACAAACACTTCCAGTTGATAGCATAAATCAGTAGGTTTTACGCTTTTGATTGTCAGATTCACACATTTACTATTAGGAAATTTCTGAGCAGCATATATTGAAATAACTTTAGTCAACTGTCTTGAACCTCATAGGGTGTAAGTCCATCAAGCACAGGCTGAAAGCCCTTGGTTTAAAACAAAAGGGCCTTCAGAGTAAAGTTTCTAACCCTCATAGAGTGGATTAATTCATGGAAATTTTTTAAAGGTACTTTACAGGAAGGTAAGTATATTTTTCCAGTAGATTTAATTGTCAAGATGTTTTTCAGAGAAAACTAGCCCTTGCCACTACTAATGAATAAGGCAGCTGAAATTCTTCTATACCCATGACCTAAATTAATGTTCAGCTTCTCAAAGCATTATGACAGTAACAGTGTGCAAAGCATTCAGTAGATGGTAGGAGAGTAAATCATAATTAGAGAGTAAATTATTTGTGTCTGCCAGTCTGTGGAGAAGTCATAAATGTATCAGTGGTAAACACAAAAATTTATTGGTAATAAGGGGGGCTGTTTTCTGCTTCTGATGTTGTTATAAAAAATAACATACAGTATGAATACCACATGCTTTTAAGGCTCTCTCTCAATATTTTGTATGGTCGATGTCTGTGAAACATCTAAGAGAGGTTTTCTGGTGATGATATCCTGAACACAAATCAACCATAAGACTGGTTGTGGCTAGCCCACAATATTTAGTTCTCTGGAGAACTGGTCAGTAAAATCTGTTTGAAACTTAATGCTGTCAGTTAAAGTCAGGTTAATAACTGCACCATATCTACCTGGTATTTTTATCGTATGCACGAAGTACATTACCCAGGGCTGTTGTGCTCAACTATCATAGTAGTCAAGTCTATGTGACATAAAACATGGATTTCCTTTAATTATATCTGAATAAGGCAGAATTAAACTCTTTCCTCAGTATGTTTTTATAGACTCTGTATTTTAATTTTCCCATTCAGAGATTGTTTCCAGCAAATGTTGATAGTGTCACTAAGGCTGTAGTTATGCTCATAAATGAACAAGTTCCTTTCCTTTCCTTTCCTTTCCTTTCCTTTCCTTTCCTTTCCTTTCCTTTCCTTTCCTTTCCTTTCCTTTCCTTTCCTTTCCTTTCCTTTCCTTTCCTTTCCTTTCCTTTCCTTTCCTTTCCTTTCCTTTCCTTCCCTTCCCTTCCCTTCCCTTCCCTTCCCTTCCCTTCCCTTCCCTTCCCTTCCCTTCCCTCCTCAGCTACAATGAAATTATTTTATACTATTTTCACTTTTTGATGTCTTTACTATTATGGCTCAAAACCATGACTTTTGGGCCTGTTGTTTTCTGTTACCTTTGCCTTTTGATTACTGAGATGGTCCTTCTGTCCAGAAGAGCTAGGTTATTCTTCCTGTTCCATAACATCCTCAACCTTACAGCTCTTTTCTAATTTGTAGATGACACTTCAGGTATTTCTGCCTTCTGCTTGCAGTAACGAAATGGTTTCCAAGAAGATAAGGTGAATACTGCTCTTCTTCAGTGTCTGGCCAACTCTTCTAACATTGCCTATTGTCCGAAGCACATAGAAATTTCATCCAGAGGAAAAGTGTCAGAATGCTCATACATATTGTCAGAGACGTTGTTCCAATACTCAGAAATAGACTCTGATATGCTATTCAAGACTGCTACAGCATAAAGCTTGGGGCAGAGATAAAGAAAGATCCTCATCTAAGACACTGGAAGGAAAAGAAAGAAAGAAAGAAAAAACAAATTTAGAAAATAAAAAAGTAGCAGATCCTGAGGCAGCTTGAATAATATTTGAGATGAAGATAGACTTTATCAGTGTGATAAAATAAGCCTGTTAAAATTAATCTGTGAAGAAGCAAATTATTTATTATAGCATTTATTAGGCTTTTAATGAATTTTGAATAAATACACTTGAATTTTTTTTCAACTAGTCTAGAAAGATTCAAAGATGTGGATGCAAAATGTCCACAGAGCTGGGCAATATTTCCATCAGGGTGCCAGTTATGTTAATTATGAGGTTGTTAGTGATGTTTTGCAGCTAACATACTTCTGTGGTTCCTGTAGTCAAATGTGTAATAATTTATAAGGCACGGATGCAATCTACAATTTATTGCTATGTTTGATTGTCAGTCTTTAATTCTACCTTATGTTTCAAAAAATTTCAAAAAATTGGCAACACCAAAGCTTTCCCTGATATGAGTTTTATAACAGTTTTGCAGGCATTAGGTGTTTCTGAATGGGAGACCAGTGTTTCTCAAATATATATTTTGTTATTGGGCCAAATCGTTGGATCTTAAGAACCCTAGATTTTGGGTGTGTTTGTAGCTGAAATTCTGTTCTGTGTACGTGATTTGAAGGACTATTTGTACTTTTCCAGAACATTTCCTGTTTGCTACACAGAACTTCTGTACTGTAAACCCTGGTAAAAATGATGTGGAGATACCCAATTCAGTCAAGTTGCTCAAAGGACTTCACCTCCAGTAAAGTGTAGTTCTTCTAATTTTATTTCTTTGTATTTATTAGTTAAATAAGAATGTACTGGTTTATATTTATTTATTATTATATAAATAGTATCTATTTATTTGCTATTTAATTTTATTTTTTAAATTCATTTCTCTCTAGGATTCCTATCATACTGCCTCCTTAAGCATCTTCTGCCATTTCATACCTGACAGTAAGGTAAAACCTAATATACAGTTAAACTGGCAAAGCTCCTCTGTAAAGTTCTTTCCTTGACAGTGAGCATGCTGTGTGTTTCCAGTCACCTCACACTTCATAGCCATTGAGAAATGCAGCTTTTTGACAGTGGAATAGGTAAAAGGTCCATAAATGTGAAACATGAGTGTGTCTGAATGCTGCCAGGCTCCCTCCGTTTTCACATTACTTACGTGTGCTGTATCACATATGGACGTGATGACACAGCAGAGCGGGCACTGTGCCCCGCAGGCAGGTTGCACTCAGGTGCTTCGAGGCGAGTGGGGACCTTCCTTTTATTCATCCCTTCTGTAGCCACAGAAGGGATTTCCCCACCAGCACCCGCCGTGAGCCCATGCAGTGGAGCTGCATGGCGCTGAATCCACATTACAGGTGAACTCTCCTTTGCCCTTTGCTCTCTCTGTAAGCCTGCAGATTCCTGTGCCTCGGGCAGTGGCGCATCCTTTCAATCGCAGGTGATTCGTGCTTGGGGAAACAGGAGGAAGCGAGTCCTTCGCAGAGCCTCTCCCATCTCCTCAGCTCTGCTGGAGAGGTTCATACACTTCCCAGAGTTTCAGACTTCTTGAAAAGTGGTGCCTCTCATCCCTCCCTCCCAGCATCTGGCTAACATTTCGCCTCTGTCGCCCATGGTCTGTGCAGCGAAAGGCTGGTTGTGGGCAGAAGACCAGAGCTTTGTGTTTCCCTCGGCTGCCCTGCGTGTGTTGCCACTGAGCTCTCTTGTGCTTCCCTGCCTGTCTTTACGCCTGCTCAGTTTGCTGTGAAATCTGCATGAACAATAAAGCATAACAACTTTTGTCATCTTGTGAGTCCTTGGTATTTAGCCTCGAGCACATAGAGCAGAACATGACTATCCAGCAAGGTGAGATGAGGAAACAGAATGGAGACCCAGCAGGACTTGACAGCTTAACTCCTCAGCTGTGTGGTGAAGCGGAAGCTGATGTAGAAGATGTACACAGATCCAGGTGTATGCCCCTGCCTTACCCATTGAAAGGATGTTTTATTCTCCTGGACTTTTCCCGAAGGATTTCTTTCCCAGCAGCAGAGTTATGTAAAGTTGAGGGGAAAATAATGCAGCAAGGTTTGAGGCACAGCTGGAGCTTCAAAACATCTGTGTGCGTAAGTTCAGACCTCTATGAAGGACTGGAGCCCTGTGTAGGAAAAAAATTGTCTCTCTTAAAAATGCCCGTAGGGGGGTAGTCATTGCTCGTATTTGCTGCTGAAGCATCCCTGCATTTTGCATTAGGAGGACATTTACAAGGACTAAGAGGCAAGATGTACAGGAGAAAATTGACACCCAAGGAAAGAATAGCTATTGCGTTTTGAAGCTTGCAGAGGAACAAGTGTTAGATAAATGCATATGACAAACAGACCCCGTTTGATCTCCCTAAGAAGATTTGACAAGTCAGACACACAGGAGCCATAAATTACCTGTAATGGCAAAAATTACATCAGTTATAACCTTTTAAGCAGTTGTGCCTCATACAGCATCAATTCAGAGATAGCAATCTAAGGAGAACCAGTCTCTCTGTGCACGTTTCCCTTGTAATATACAGCTACAAGAGTAAGCTGTGTATGATTTTCATAAGACCTGATAAAAATCTAACGGTTCTAGGCTGCATACCATAAACCTGTGCAGATAACTGGCTCAGACTCTAACTGATAAACATACTGGGCCAGGAAAACCATTTTCTACTTTGAAAAAAAGAAATGGAAGTATGATTGAAATGTCATGGTGTGGGAGTACTGCATGGGGGAGATTCCCATAATCAGTCATCAGCCCATTTCAAAGATGAGCTGGAGGGGGGTGAGGGCTGCCAAACACTGCGGAGCTGTGCTTTTTGCACCTGTGAGCCCTCCTGTGCCTTCTTTAGACGCTTTTTATGTGTGCCTTGGCTTTAGTGCCTGGCTCTCAAGTTGTTAATGAAGGTGAGGTGGGAGGGGAGGGAGACCTCCCACAGGAGCAGCAATTAGCACCTGGGTGTTGTGCTGACCACTGGCACCTGAGGAGGTGGCTGGAGCCGGCCAGAGCTGCGTGTGGCATCTGTGACAGCACAGGTCCTAGAGCAGTGACCTGCCAGTGGCTTGTTTCTCCTTCTACCCTAAAGGCGGAACTTGATTTCCCCTGGAGCCCAGGAATAGCATCCTAGGAAAGACTATGTCTACCCTCGGCCTTATCTGTGCTCAAGCGGCTCTTGGGGACAGGGTTAAGACTTCCAGGCCTGGTTTTGATCTTAAGCAGTCCCTGTGCACGTCTCCTGCTCGCATGGCACGAGCCTGGTGGGTTGCCTCGGCTGGGACGGGAGCTGGTTTGGCAGAGGGATGTGAAGACAAGCTGCTTTTGGTGCTGGTACCAGGCAGCTTTGCAGTCCCAGTGGTGTCATGGCCTAGAGCATCTTCTTTTAGCTGGATGGTTGTTTTAGTTCACTTTTGATTCCTGCCTGTTACTTCAGCCGAAAAGACCAATTCTTTCAAGGCTGCTTTCCCAGGAACTTCTCTGATGAGTTGAATCACACTGCGAAAAGCTGTCACATATTTATTTCATTTCCCAACCCTCAAAATAATTTGATTATATGGTAAGGAAAGCTCTGTTCGTCCAACCTATTTGGGTAGGAAAGGAGGGAAACAAATGCTGATTCGAAGAAATGTCAATTTCTGCCTCCCCGCTGCTTCCTGCCAGCTCTCGGACGGCACCTTGCAGAGCCCAGCGCAGGGGCTGGCCGGCTGCAGGCGGAGGGAGGGTCACCTTGGGCCACCGGGGACCCCCTGCTCCCTGGGTTTTGTTTCAGATACCACGGTCCCTCAAAACGTGCTGGCCCGGCCCTGCTGCTGGCGGGGGCCTGCGGGGGTGTCTGGCGGGAAGAGGAGAGGC
>NW_009714264.1:0-8603 GCF_000703405.1 Apaloderma vittatum | reverse complement strand
CACCTTAGCCATAAGGATGTTGTGAGGGATGTTGTGAGGGATGTTGTGAGTTAGCCTTCGAATGCAAGGGATATTTCACCCAGGCTGTGATTTGGCCGTGTTTCCATCACAGATAAAATTCAGAAGAGCCCAACCAACCTCCTGTCGCCAATGAGTGATGTGGGTGAAACCCAAGAATTACTAAGTAGGAGTTTTGTTATCGCCTTTTCCTCTGTAGGTTCAAGAGAAATTACTTTTTTTTGTAAATCAATAGGGCATGTGAATGTGCAGAATTTCTCCTACAGTGGAGGGATGATGGTTAGACACGTTGCCTACAGCCTACTGGGAAAATGAACAGAAAAGCAAAAAGTTGCAATAGTATTACATGATTGGGAGTAGGCCTGCAAATTATCATTTCATGGAGCCTGGCTCGCTCCTTCTGATGGGTCTTCGTGATACACGGGAATTCTTACTTGAGCATCAGTAGGGAAGTGCTGCCGAGGCAGCATGTGTGAAGTTGGAAAACCTGGTCAAAAGGCACTTGGCCACTTTACTGGGTTGATCTAGATCAGATCTATTAAGGAAGGATCCTTTGTATTCACCTTTCTAGATGGGACAGTTGACATGTCAAGAGGAGGATATGCGTTTAATGCCAACATAACCACCCATTTCCTAAAATTATTGTTATTTTTTACTTGTTTGAATGTTGGAGTGAAAACAAGAAGGCAACACTTCGCATATCCGCCAATATTTTAACATCGGGGCTGTTGCGTTGTAATATTTCTCTCTTGTCTCTCGCAGGGTTCATTGCTTCCACTACCTGATCCCATTGGCTAAACAAGGGAACTACGCCATCGTCGCTAACGTGGAGAGCATGGACTATGACCCCCTCGTCGTCCGGCTCAACAAGGACATCAGTGCTATCGAGGAAGCCATGAGCGCCAGCCTCCAGCAGCACAAGTTCCAGTACATCTTTGAAGGTCAGGCATTTACCGTAAGAGTTTGGCACTCGGGGATGATTCTTCATTCTCATCTCAAAGCTCCTCAGTTTTTTTTTTGGGAGGTAGGTCAGACTGTGGTACCGTTGCCACCTGCAGCAGGTCAGTGAGTGAGACTCCTGCAAATGTAGGGTGCTCAAAAACCCTGTTGCCTCCAGACCATTTTGGAGCTGAACAGGAGAAATGGTCGCACGCTGAGTGGGAAGGCAGTAGGTTGATGTACATGCAGGAAAGTTCTTCCTTAGGAAGCCAGAGGGCATGTATATGTATTACAAGCACAGTTCCATTACGGCACAGTCCCTATCCAAAGTGCAGTCATTCCATTTCTAAAATTAAATTTAGAGAACATTAGCTCTTCGGATGTCTCATCTGCCGTGATTACCTTGGAGAATATAAATCACATCTTGGTTCACCTCCCCTGTATTTATTTGTGGCGCTGACACACAGTCCTCTTCCTGCGTGCCAGGATACGCGTCCTTTCATGTGGTGGTTGCTCAAAGCCGGGAGGAGGTGGGGACTGGAGATGTATCCATTGCCGAGTGTAATATGTGTAGAGTCCTGCATCTGGGCAGGAATAACACCAGGCACCAGGACAGATCAGGGGACGTCCTGCTGGAAAGCAGCCCCATGGAGAAAGCCCTTGGAGTGCCAGTGGGCAGTGAGTGTCCCTGGGACAGCACCGGGCCCTTGTGGCCAAGAGGGCCAGTGGGATCCTGGGGGGCATTAAGAAAAGTGTGTCCAGCAGGGCTGGGGAGGTTCTCCTGCCCCTCTGCTCTGCGCTGGGGAGACCACCCCTGGAATCCTGTGTCCAGTTTGGGGCTCCCCAGTTCCAGAGAGACAGGGACCTACTGGAGAGAGTCCAAGGGAGAGCAACTAGGGGGATCAAGGGACTGAACATCTCTGCTGGGAAGAGAGACTGAGAGACCTGGGGCTGTTCAGCCTTGAAAGGAGGTGGCTGAGAGGGGACCTTATGAACGTAGAGAAATATCTGAGGAGTGTCAAGAGGTGCCAAAAGGAAGGTGCCATCAACAGAACAATAAATAATGGGTTTAAGCTAGAACATGGGAAGTTCCACCTCAACATAAGGAGAAACTTCTTCCCTGTGAGGGTGCCGGAGCCCTGGCCCAGGCTGCCCAGAGAGGGTGTGGAGTCTCCTGCTCTGGAGACTTTCCAACCCACCTGGACGCGTTCCTGTGTGGCTGCCCTGGGTGATCCTGCTCTGGCAGGGGGTTCGACTGGATGATCTCCAGAGGTCCCTTCCAACCCCCGAACATTCTATGATTCTATGTCAGCAGGGATGAAGGCTTTGAAAGCCTTGCTGGCCTTATTTTGGCCACTGCTTGCTGATCATAGAGAAGGTTTTCAGTTCTTGGTCCCTCTCCACCATATGCACATAACTACCGATCAAGATATTTTCTGAGCTGTGTGAACCCGTGCCAAACTGAGTGTTGACCAGCACATGCTAGAGCAACTCTTAATGCTCAGGTCTACCCTGTCTATTCAAAGAGTGAAACAGCTCCAGACAGAGCCATGAAGACTGTTCACATCTTGCTGAGCCGTGAGGTTGGAATTCATATGCGTGGTCTTCACGAAACGTAGGCACCTCTTAAGCCCAGTTCTGGGATTTACATATATCCCATGCTGATTGCCTATACGTGAATGTATTTTCTTAATTCAGGCTTTTAACTGACATGTAGTCTACAGACTTGGGTACTGAGTGACTCAGGCTGGGGTTTTTTTGTGATTAGTGATTCAACATGAGTAGATACATCGTTTTGAGGGTGGCTGTGACTTTTAGCAGCCGGCTCTGCCCTTCAGCAGCAGAGGAAAGATGGAGACATCATTCAGACACAAGAAACTCTTCAAGACTGATCAAAGAGAGGTTGCACATCAAGTGCATTGGAATGCTGCTCGTTTCTGCTCGTGCGGACTGTGAGTTTACCAGGGTAAAATACCACCCTTGATAACAGGTTAAAATATGATCGTTCTGGAGCAGCAGTAGTGTGGTCCATTGCTCTGCCAGACAGAGAGAAGGACTGGAAGGGACACTATGCAAAGCCTAATTATAAAATCTGGAAAAATCAATGGCTATGTTAATGCGAATTTGAATTTTCATAGTGTTTTGGGGTGGTTTTGTATTTTTGCTCAGAAGGATACCTTGAGGAAAGTCCTTCTAAAATGCACAGGGAAGATACTGCAGGCTGTTTCCAGGTACAGTCCAGTGTACAGAATCATAAAATCGTTATGGCTGGAAAAGACCTTCAAGATCATCAAATCCAGATGTTGTATAACTCTACCACGCCCACTTCTAAACCATATTTAGAAGCGTATCTAGAGCTTTATATCTAGATGGCTTTTAAATACACCCAAGGATGGCAACTCAACTCCTGTTCCAGTTCACGTGTGCCACCTAACAGTGCTCATTCGCGGGTTTTATGGGGAGTTATCATCACTAAATGTCTCCATCCTGTCATTTTATTGTTTGATTGCCCTCTCACCCTTGCAGGCTTGGGCCACCTTATTTCCTGCATTCTTATCAATGGCGCCCACTACTTCAAGCGCATCAGTGAATCTGGCATCAAGAAAATGTGTAGGAACATCTTCATCCTCCAGCAAAACCTGACAAACATCACCATGTCCCGTGAGGCTGACCTGGACTTTGCAAGGTGAGCAGAAAGCCCCGTGTTGTGTTCGTTGCTATTCTGATGTCTGCAGAGGGAGCTCCTTCCAAAAGTTTTCACCACTCATGCATGCGGCTGGTTGGTTTTCAAGTTACACTCGTAGAGTGTAAATTGTAATATTCTTCTTTCCTCCTCGGTGAGCAACATTCAGAGCGACGTGGATCGCTTGAGCTCAATACGAGCTCCAAGTGGATGTCCCACCAAAGCGTCTCTGCTTGGGGCTCCCTGTTGGTGTGGTTCACCCAAGAGCAAAACCCACGCAAGGGAAAGCTTCTGGGTATAGACCTTGGGTGGAACTTCAAGTGGAGGAGTCTGGGGCCTGGATTCATGCCCAGAGAAGTAATACTTTGTTTGTTGAAGGCTTAAATTTGTAGCAACTCTTTTTTTTGTGAACCTCAGGAAGGCCAGGTACTGTCTCTCTTCAAGTTCTGTTGCTCTTAAAATAGTAGTAATAGGAGAATAAAAAGACTGGACACAATAGACCCCCTGTCATTTTCTCACCCGTTTTGCTGCTTTATTCACAAAGAGGGGGGTTGTTGGAGGGATAAGCAGACGGGTAAAAGCAAACACGAAAGCACACGGAGCCAGGGTGCTCGCCACAAGCAGCTGTGTTGGCTGATCCGCTGTGGCAGCAGCTGGTTCAGCAAGAGGCAGCTGAGCCCAAGAAATAGCCAAAGGAAGAGTCTGGAACTTGCAAATTAAGGCACGTAGATCAAATGACAGAGTTTTATGTGACATTCGGGTAAGAGCCACCACAAACGCTGGAAGTAGTTGGTGTCATCATTTGGCCACTGCTCTTGGAGACTGAATTACGACGAGGGAGAGTAGGTATGACTGAGTTCCTCGTTTCGTTGGCTCTCATATGGAGAGTGATCTCATTATTTAATTAGTTTCTTCATAATAACATTGACAGGGGGAAGTTATGAATGCTGAGGCTTGGTGCGGGGGAAGAGAGAGAGATCCATTACTAACTCTCCGAGGAACAGAGTTCCCAAATTCAATCTTCCCTTTTTTTAAATGATTTTTCTATTTTTTTTTTCACCGATCTGTTGAAATGCTAAATAAATTAGCCCAGTTTTTTGGCAGGCAGAGCAGAGCTTGAGCATGTGCTGACAGCAACTGGCAGCCACATAATGAAACGCTGACCAAGCACTGCTGGCACGGCGCGGCTGGCTGCTTTCTGGAGAGGTCTTGGCCGTAAGGATTGAGTCGCCGTGGAGCTGTGGCTCGTGGTGCTGCACAGTTTGGAGTGGAGTTTGAAGGGAAGGGCAAGGAGGTAACGTGTTCCCCACTCCCCATCTTGCTGGAGGGGCGATATGCCAGTTTTCACAACAGCAATCACGTTATCGTCCCTCTTCATAGATGAGTTACGTGGCGAATAGATTTTACTCCTGGACGGCTGGAGCTGCTGGGCACCATCATCAAGAGACACCTGAACTTTTTGCAGAGCAGCATTGGCTGCTTTGCAGTCCCTGTGATGCAGATTTCTTCTCATAATATAAATTCAATAGCATTTCTTTTTAGCTTTCTTGACTGCGTTGCTTCTCTCTTTCTTTTGGGGTAGATTTCTGTGATCGAGAGTGTGTGCTTTATTCTTTTGTTCTTCAGAAAGCTCCGGAATGCTTATTATCCAGATTCTTGTTTTACATAAGCAAGCTGTCTCGTGCATCCAAGCCCTGCCCTGTTCACCTGAATTTACAATTACCTGAGCAAGTTCTCGTGTTGCCCCCAGGACTCCAGTTACGGAGCTCTATTCAAACTATAAAATAAACTCAACAGTTCACCTCCAGAAAGCATAAAACAGCATCAATGTAGGATAAAAGTGATTAGTACTTCTGTGATACAGCTCATGTAAGAATCTGTAAATGCTTTGCACAGTAGCCAAGTATTGGTTTTGGCTTTTTATAGATGAGAAACGGAGAGCAAGTGGTTATTTCATGTGTGGAAGCAGCAGCAGAGCTGATGGAGGTTTAGTCACCAACCTATTCTTCCTTCCTCCCTGCACCTCCTGGTGAGGGGGTAAATTCCCTCCCTGCTTCACTTTAGGGAACTGGGTGTTCGTTACTGAAGATTTCTGAAGTGGGTTTAACCCAGCTTGGGACTCGCTGCCCCATCTCTGGCCTTTGCATTTGCCCTTGTGCAAAATAATTCAACATTTACTCTTGATTTCTTGAAGGAATTTGATTAGAAGTCATGGGCTCCTTTGATCAGGGAAAGACGTAACAGTGGTTTTTGTGGATTTTTTTCACACACACAGAAAAACAGATTTTCCTAGGCGGTTATGGAGCTCTTTGCCCCCCAGGCTGGATCTAAGCCTCAGTTTGCTGTCCGTGTTGTTCTCGTGCCTTCTTGATATTTCTTTGTCCATGAGAGTGTAACACTCAGGGTTCAAGAAGAAATCAGCCACAATTAACAGTCAATACCTCATTCTTCGTATGTTAAGTTTTAATTCTGGAATAGGTCCTTTTTCAGCAAGTGAACGCATTTAAAGTGTGATGCGCTCAAGCTTTTAGGAGAGACTCTCGGCAGAGCATCCCAAAGCAAAGCCAGAGCACATTTCCACTGAAAAAATAAAAAAATTTAAAAAAAAATTGCCAAGTTCTGCAAGCTCTATCCAGGAGTTTCTTCACTGACGGGAGAAAGGGTAAAATAGGCTGGTTCTGACAGCTGAGATGTCGCAAAAGGATTTGTAGCATTTGCTAAAATTTCCTGCAAATATTAATAGGTTTTTCCCTTATATGCGTGTTCGATATCTAGGTCAGCAGAAATATGGTCAGTCATTAGGGCATCCACTGCTCTATTGAAGAAAAAGCAGTATTTTCTGCATATAATACCTACTGCAAAGTCTAGGACAGAGCATTAGTTCCAAATACCTCCAAATTTTGGAAGTTCCAGACCTAGGATTAGGTTATGGCATTACAGGGATAAGATTCAGTTTCAAATTTGGATTCCAGTTCAGATCTTTTCCCTTGTGCCTTCTTTCCTACTCCCTTTTTATCCCCACCAAAAATTACCCTTGGCATGTTTAGGTAGAGATTTCATCAGAAGTAGTCAAAAAGGGCTCGGTTTCTGCTTCAGAATTATCCTTAAATAAAATACTATTCAACAATGAGATGCTCATTTTTCACTGAAAAAAAATAAACTTTCTCAGACATCCGGCAGCGAAAGAATTGCCCTGTTCTGGAAAGTTAATTGAAGGGGTTGCAAGGGGAGGAGAGCGACCGGTGGTGAAATGTGAACATTTCATCCCACACAGTGTCATTTTGACCTCTGAGATAAAGATTTTTGAGTGGTGCCACGTGTTGGTACTCGGTCTGAAAGTATCCTTCATCCCTTAAATGGTTTGCACCGTGAACCAGAGGTCTCTCTACACCTGAGTTAGATCCAAGGTTTTCCTGCTGCTGCCATTCAAGCTTGCCATTGCAATGACCATCCATCCCATGGGGACTGAGAATCTCTTTTCCTACTGCTAAAGACCTTACCAGAACCCTGACCATGCCTGGTGACACCCATGAGGCTACGATGGACGTGGAACTTGCTCATTTTCTTGCATTCTCGGGGCAAACACGTTGCCTCCACTCCTACAGCCAGCTGCAGAGAGAACGGCACCATTCCTCCTACTGATTCCAAAGTAATTGAGAACTGCCAAGACATTCATAGGAAGCAGTTAGAATTAATGCCACTTGCCCTAAATGCATCCTGGAAACACACCTCTTGCTCAAAACCCACCTTTAGTTAGGTGGGGAAGGTCAGAGAGTATAGAGGGAGGAGGATGCAGGCGTAGCTTGAGCTTCAAACCAGTGTCGAACTGCCGCATGACTGGTGGGGTTGGGTACCAGGGTCAAGGTGCCCAGATGTCTGAAGAGGCTGAAGCAGCAGATCTTGCCTCTGCTCCTGCACGTAATAAAGACACAATTTTGGCTTGCAAGTTTGGGTGAATCCCAGCATCAGAGTGGATGCAGACCCTCGGGGTCGAGGACTAGCTCAGTCGGTGACGAGGGGCAGAGATGCTACAATTTTCCAGTGCAAACAAGCCCATCCCTTTCAGCACAAACATCCGCGGAGGTGCCGGTGTTGTCCCATCCGCGTCTGATTTTTGAAGGAGGAAAACAGGAAGATACCACCAGGGACAATCTCTGAACTGCAGCGGCAGGATTTGAGAGGGTGCTTATTTTCTGGTTCGGCTGCTTGCTCGGTATTCAGGGCTCTTCTCCTGCTGTGACTGGAGGGCAGGGGATTTTTTGTTTGTTTGTTTGGGGCAGGAGAGATTTGTGCCTCTTACCTAATGCACCAGGCTGGCCCAGGCAGGAGGAATAAGCAATAGCTTGCTGCCATCTACTGGGTGCTCATTTTATTCTTGATAAATACAGAAGCAGCAGGTTGTGTTTGCTGCACCGGTGCCCAGGTTGCCTGAGAAAGCTGGTTGAGGGAAACCTCTTTTGGGATCTTGATGCTTGACTTGTGCACGTTGAAGCCCAAGTCAAACAGATCCTAAGCTGGATCCCCTTCATTCGGTGACAGACTGCTCTTCTGTCCTCAGGGGCCTCTGCAGCGCTCCTGTGAGGCTCCTCTGCTGCCTGTCTTCTCATATGGTTCAGAAATGTTGGTGGGGAACAGGACAGGTGCATGAGGACTGGAGGAAAGCCAAGTCACTCCAGTCTTCAGATAGCGAAAGAAGGAGGACCCAGGTAACTACAGACCAATCAGCCTCACCTCCATGCCTGGAAAGGTGATGGAACATCTTATCTAGGTGCTGTCTCTGGGTATATCAAGGATAAGAAGGTTATTAGGAGCAGTCAGCATGGCTTTGCCAAAGGGAAGTCATGTTTGACCAACCTGAGAGCCTTTTATGAAGATGTAACCAGGTGGATGGATGATGGCCATGCAGTGGATGTGGTCCATCTGGATATCAGTAAGGCCTTTGACACCGTCTCCCACAGCATCC
>NW_009714263.1:31349-94753 GCF_000703405.1 Apaloderma vittatum | reverse complement strand
ACTCCCCTCAGCATCTCCCACCCCTCGCCCCGTGTGGGCGTTTGACCTCGGTGTGAATTAAACGGGATCGAAGTTTTCAAAGCTTCGAAAGCGCCCTTGAAGCGCGGTAGCGCCTGCATGCGTCTCTGATCCTTCTTCTGACTTTGCTTTTCTTAATTAAAGGTGACGGTACTGTGGAACCCGACAAAACCAACAGCAAAACGCTGAGTGGCAGGGTATTGTTCTGCAGAGTGGGAATGAAGCAACGAATATAGAAGGGATGTAGGTGGAGGCAGTTGTTTATTTGCTGAACAGAATTATTCTCTTTTTTTAAAATTTTTTTTTCTGTGAATTGCTTTAGTCAGTTATGGATTTAATGCTCCCTTATGGAACCCAGCTTGGTACTGAATCTGCCTGGGGGTGGTGGGTAAGAGCCTTCTGTGCTCTGCCTCCCTGAAGTGATTACTGTGCTGCAAACAGTTTTCCTAGCAGAGTTTATAACCCAAAGGCTGCCCATTTAAGAAAGGGAGTCTGAATGTGTTATCTAGAAAGCTGACATTTTATGTTACATTTTCCTGTAACAACCTGAATACGAGTGTGGTTTGGAAACTCTTGGCTGTGGGTGCTTAAAAGTCTTCAGGTTGTTACAGGAAAATGTAACATAAAATGTCAGCTTTCTAGATAACACATTCAGACTCCCTTTCTTAAATGGGCAGCCTTTGGGTGAGTACCTGAATACTTTTTTGACAAGCCTGTAGGATAGCTACTTTTTACATGATGCTACACACTATCGATAAAATCACAAAGATGTACATAGGGAAATGTTTACTTGTGGAGCTTTGCTGGCAGTGCTAAGCCAACAGCCATGGCTCATTGTACCTTTCCTCTCAAAATTGTAAGGGTATCCACAAATCGTAAGGGTGCAGGGGTACATTTTTAAAGGGAAGTATATTTCTGTGGCAATGACGGGCATATATGTGGATTTTTTTCTATGTTAGAAACAATTTGACTTTAAACTAGTAACTGTGTAGTTTGATTGCATTAGAGCTTCAAAAAATGGAACCTGAGTCAGGCAACATCTTAAGCTTCAGAGCCATGTAAAGAGTTGGAGAGGTACTGAGAGTGATAGCTGCAATCAACAGCACAGCGATACAATCAACCTTTTGTTATCTGGGGACATAAGAGGCTGAATTAGCCCAGGCAATGCATAAAACTGGTTGTAACAGTGGTATGAAAAACGTGGGGAAAGGTGTTGAAGAGATCCACTGCTGCTCAAATTGATGCAGGTCTGCTAAGTTGTCTTTATTTTTTATATGGTTTCAGCCAATTGATAGTCTCTGTGCCAGAGTTACTGTTATGTCAAGAGAGGTGAGTGGCAACTCAGGCTGTGTTGTCTGCTGTCTATCCAAGGAGACTGCAGGAATTTTGACAGGGAAGGAACGAGGGTGTTACATTAAGGGAAAAGGGGAGCTCGAGCTTGGTTTGGGTCTACTGGTGTTCATCAAGTTAGATTGAAAAGCTGGCTCTACTGGGTGAATGGAGCGAGCTTTGACCTTACTGAACTTGCCAAATCTGGTGTCAAGCCAGCCCAGTCAGACTCAGTCTTGCTCTCCTTTTTCATCACTGCCCTTGGGTGCCGCTGGTTGCAGTGCAGCACTGCCCGTGTAACTGGTAAACCTTCTTCCCTGTAGTCCTGTAAACATCTGAATTTGTTGGGAGAGGTCCAGAGGCAGGCACTGGGTGCATGATGCAGGATTACCTGAACAACTCTGCAGGATCCAGCCTGATTCTGGAGCGGATGCTGATAACTCGGGTAATAAACTCTTCTGCAGCCAGACCAGCACAACTAGTTTCTTCTGTGCGCTTATGTCCAGCTCTTTGGATTGGATGACCGTGGTTGGAAATACCAGAGTTGGTGTCTCGCTGCGTTAGCTGAAGTCAGATCACGTCTTTGCCCTCTACTTCTCTATAGTGGCTGTGTTCTTCCTGGGCCGAGCTGCCCTGAAAGGCAGAGGGCTGGATTTGGGCCGCACTGGCTCTGACCTAGTGGTAAATCCTGTCTACCAGACTGAGGCTTACTTTTTTTTTCTTTCCAAATGGCATCTGCAGTTTGCTTGGCTGACTGGTGAGCTAGGCTTGGCTTATCTAGTAGTTGGCATTGCTAAGGGCCTAATAAAAGCCTACTTTGCAGGCTAGATCCAGCCCCTTGGTTGCTTGTCCACTTGTATTCTAAGCAAATTCCAGTTTGACTCCTGCCTGCTCTGGTTGCTTGTTTCTGGAATATAGGAGCAGGGTTTTTGATATTAAAATATATCATAGATTTTAATGTGTACTAAATCTTCAAATTTTGATATAATGTGTACTTTGTCAGTAATATTTGTAAAGAAAAGGGATTTTATTCCGAAGTCCCATCTGTCGTTGGTCAATACTCCTATACAAATGTATAGATGTAAGTGGAGTAGTCGTGTACAAGAAGAGAAAAGCTTTATTATCAGGATTATTTAATTTAAAGGCAGAAAAATAACTTGATTTTCAATTGTAATCTCAGAAAGCAAAACATGATACAGGTGCTTGTGCATTCCAAAGTATTTCTGAACTTGGTTTCTATCATTCAGTGCTATTATATAGCTGAGAAAATATATGTAAGGAGCCTTGCTTCTACAGCTGTGTTGTAATCAAATAGTAATATGAAGGGGATATTCATGTGCAGGTTATTTTTTGAGATTAATGAAATCTCAGTCAGGCACCTTATTTTGGAATTGCAGTGACTTCTTCCAGTTTTAAATCTAACCTCCCCAAAACTGAATTAACCTGCTTAGACCTAATGACGTGCCTGTGGAATTTTACATTGGTTTGTTAAGCTAAGTTAATTTAAAACTTCATCTTTAGGTTAACCAGCATATTCTTTTGTGTAAATAAGCCCTTAACCGCACAAAGTCAACCAGGCTGTTTTTAGAACAGTGCAGTGCATTAGCAGAACTGTGTTGATGTCCAAGAAGTGGAGTCCACAAAGTTGCAACAGGTAGCTGGAGCATCACCAAGGCCCTGCTCACATCCTTCTGTGTTGAGTGCCCTAGTAAAGTGCTTTCATTTTGATACGGTGCTGAGCAATGCCGCGGCTTTCCCTTCCTTGTTTGCTTCCGTGTTTACTCACAGTTGGTAATTTTGGTGGCTTTCGTTAGTGCAGAAGTGAGCTGTGCTTGTGAAGGTACTGGACACCTTCGCCCAAGCCCGTGTGAAGTGCACAAGCTGTGGTTACTGCGGTACTGTTACGGTGCTGCGAGAGGTACCCGGCTCCGAGTGGCTGTTGCTGAGGGCGTGCGACTGTTTAAGTGGCTTCTAGATCCCAGAGCAGTAGAGAACGTAGGGATAAACAAACCGGTTTGGGTGTGTAAGCGAGAGCAGCTGACATATACTGTGTGAGTGCTAAGGACAGATATATGCATCTGAATTGTAGTATACATCCAGTCACCGCAGAGTTAGGCTGCATATAAAATGGAAATGATAATTGGAAAAATTGTGTGGTTGTAAGCCAAGTTTGAGTACACAGGTATTAATATAAAAAAGTAGTGGAGTCTTTTTGTTTGTTTGGTTTTTTCCCCCACAGTATAACTATACCAAAGTAATGAATTACTTCTTTATAAATATCCACTATAGTTGTAATTTTTAAAGCGTGGTCAGGTGCTAAGAAATTTGATAGATATTCGAGGGTAGGAGACCACACTGTGGATGTTATGGATCAAACAAGGAAAGGACCAAAGTATTTTTGGTTTGTTTCTTTAGAAATTAAATAAAAAACATCCGTCAAATGAGTAGTCACAACTTTAAAAGTTCAGTTTTGAAGACTCACGGATGAATACTACAGATGAATACTACAAATAATTCCGCAGATATAATGATTTTGTTATTTTTCTAGTGAGAGTAACTTTTTCCCCCCAAAAAAATATGTTTTGGACCTTGTTCTGCTTTTCTGTGTGATACTGAATTCCTGTTTCCCTTCATGTTCATGTGTTAATTATACATTGCTATCTACCAAATGCAGGTCTGACCAAAAATTTTGGAACGCAAACATTGTTTAGATTGCATGCCTCAAAGACTTGGGAGTTATTTTTAGAATTTCTGGCTACTTTGTTTTACCTGTTGAACCTATGTCGTAGTGTCCTGCTGGTACTGGAGCCTGTCTGGGCTGGCCTGTCCCCTTGGCTGGCATGACGGTAGAAGCACTTAAGGCAGAGAGAGACCTCCTGCAGGCCACGGTTTCACTTCAGATGTCTCCTTGGGCACCTCTTCGCGTTCGGGTGCTCACCCCCGTGAACTGAAGCTGCACCCCTGTGATTTTGGAGATGACTGTGACTTAACACTGACACTCGACCTATAGTTTCAAGGAGGATGAAGTTGGGTCTGTGAGTTGTTTATCCCGAAAATGACGGTAGTTTTAGCTGTGTAGCAGCCAAAACAGTAACTGATGGCGCTGCTGGTTACTTGTGCTTCTCTGGATGTCACTGGTGTGCTGTAAGTTCAGCTAAACTGATAGTTGCTGGAGACTGCTAGAATCGAGGTAGACTCTGCTGTAGACAAAGCTTTAGTAGTCTGAGGTGTTGCTATGAGTCTCATTCCCAGTGGGCAAACACCTGCATCATTAAAGCATCTTTTGACATTAATTGGCTTTTGGCTTGGCAGCCAAAGTTTAAATGACTGCAGAGATCAAACAGTTCCTCTGTGTCTTCAGGTCAGAGTTGATGTTTTGTTAGGACAGTGTTAGACAGTCTTGAATGTTACGCATGTTGTGCCAGTAGAAAATAACTTTGAAACCAAACCTGCTGCTTTCAGTGCAATAACTGATATTTAGTGCAGAGCAAAGTTTGGTACGTGGCTGTTTCACAGCTATGCTATATAAAGGAACCATGTGACTAATGGGTCAGAAAACAGGTATTTCATAAATGAGTTCTAAGTGGGCATTTTTTAAGCTTAGATTCTCTACTAAAACATTGGCAATGCTTTGTTAGAGAGTGCAAAACACATCATGGATGGCCATGTAGTACTGCTGATGTGACAAAAAAGTAGAGTAAGCTTCCATTTTAACTCCCTGAACTGTCCCCTTCCAGAGATAGTAGAATTTATGCTCCTAAAAAAATGCAGTTTGGTTTAAGGCATGGAAGAGCAAATATTCTAATTAATTGCCAGTGCTTATTTTTGAAGCCTCTTCTTTGGGGAATATATTATCTCTTTCAGGCTGAAATAGATCACCTTGTCTCCTTTTTATTTTTACTAAAAACAATGCCTAGGTGTTCTGTACTGCAGCTGAATTGTATTTTCAGTGCAGTAGAAAACTGATTTTCTCAACTGAAATATAAGGGAAAAATTAAAAGCAGAGCCTTATATGAAAATGTTAGTTCAAGAATCTTCTGAAGTTTGCTTTCTGAAGAAAAGTTAAGTATTCTGCATGCTTATCAAAGAACAACTGTGTGTTTATCCTTTTAAAATGTCTTTTATGGTTGCTCAGTTGGATTGACAGGATCAGAATAAAACTTTTCTGGGATCTGTTGTCCTGCTAATCTCTCTTTAACCAGTTACAACTGTTCTGTGCATTAAAGTAAAGCAGCCTTTTGCATTTGGTATTTATGTTGAATGGTATCTACTTAAAATCGGTATGCCCCCAGCATTTTATATACTTTTAGTTTTAAAATCCTGCTTCTACCAGCTGTTTTTACAGGCACCTGGTATTGCCTTCTCATGCTTGACAGATTTATGTCATACACAAACTAAGCTTTTTGTACTGCTCCTTTAAACCGGAATATTGAACCAGGTACAGGTGTTAGTTTGTGGTACTGGCAGTGTCTGTTCCTTCGTAATTTGTTATTTAATGTCTATAAATATTAATATTCTTTCTTTTCACTAGTTATATTAACATATGTATCTAAAAATATAGTCCTGAAATTTATGCAGTCACTTTTGCACAAAAACATCAGTATGTCAGTCAATGCAGTTTAAAGTAGAGCTGCTTTTTATGGTATTTCCTAATGCAAACTGTTAGTTTGAAAAGACTTTATAATTCAAACATAACTGTTCTTACAACGTAAATAAATAACTGTGGTGGAAGTAATGGCTACTGAGTTAATGTGCTTAATAAACCTGTAGCAATGATAAAGAAATTCTGTCACAGTGGTGGGAAATCTCATCTGATGCTCATCTGACCTGTAGGTAAAAAGTCAATTGAGAGTTTGATGTTCATTGTTTTTCCTTTTATACTCACTTATCTCTTATTCCTGTTCTTACTTGCAGTATTCACAGGTGAATGCGTTTGTGAATGACAAAACTGGATATGGATACATGGGATATATTGGTGACAAATAATTTGTTCTTTTTGAAGCAGTATTTTTAGGCAATTATAATTCTTCATCCTCTGAACTTTTTTGAGGTGATGCTTATTTAAAGGGTTTGATAAAAGCCCACAAAAGGTAATTTTAAATGTTGGAGAAACTGGCGTGTTGGTTGGAATTGATTTTAGCAAGATCTCTTTGCTTACATATGGGAAGAAACACTTGTGGTTTGATCCCACAGAGGAAGTCACGTTTGTGTGCAAGATAAGAGATTATCTACTAAAGGTGCTTTCTGAAGTGGTTTTGCGAGGTATCACTTCTGTAGTCGTATTCTTCTGAAGAGCCATTGAGGATTACAGATTAATGCCTTTGTTATACAGAGAAAATCAAATGTCTTGGACAAAATACTTGCTGTTTCTGCTCTTGCTTACACTTGAGAAACACAGTTTTGCAGCTTCTCTTGGTTCCCTTCGTCTCACTTTTTCGCGCAGTTTGAGAATTACTATCATCTTAACAAAGGAGAATGTGTCAGGAATCTGTGATTAAAGGAGGAAAAGAGGTGGGGCTGGAGAAGGCTAAAGTTATAAAAAGTAAAAAAAAAAAAAAAAGAGCTGGGAGACACCGCGTGCCTGTGATGCATGCTCTGCACTTGTGTCAAGATCTCAGGTGTGCCCTTTGCTTGCCTTTTTGAAGACCTGGGAAAGCCGACTGGTGAGGGTGTTCCTCCCTCCCCAGGGAGGGGGAGGTGGTGGTGGTGTACTGCTGCCGTGGTTACTCCCTTACCTCATTCTGGTCTTTGTTTGTGGTGGTTTTATTTCTGGACTGTGCTTCAATATGGTCTGTGTGATGGAGTGGCTGTTTCTTCAGCTAACTTCTAATAAAAATGAGGAATTTGCCAAAAAACCTATCAAAATAACTTTCCTGGGGTTGCTAATACAGATATTGAAAAGCTGAGAAATTTCAGATTTCAAGTTTGAGGTGAAGCTGTAATTTACTCAAAATATACATGAAATTGATGTGCGTATTTTTTATTTCTTTTAGTTCGGTAATTTTCAATTTGCCACCCAAAAATATTTTCCAGTGGAATGGTGCTATTTGAATGGAGCGTATCCAGACCTGTTTCCTCTGAGCTTCCCTCTGCTAGTTGTGGTCTGTGAGCTGCAGTGAGTAGGGTGAGAGCTCCGGGGGGCTGTCGAGAGCACACCTATAGTAGTATTTTAGTTACCTGAGAATGTTTTTATTTTAATTGCATTGTCTCATGACCTTTGCCTCCTCAGGTATACAGTTTCAGATTTATTCTTGAGCGGAATCTAATTCAGGAAATTACTTTTCTGTAGGGCTTACTTCTAGCAGAAACAGGAAGATTCCTGCTCGGTCCCCATGTGTTGTCTGGTCCGGTCGAGAGGTGGCGTCCCTGCCCGTGACAGGGAGGTTGGACTAGATGATCTCTAAGGTCCCTTCCAGCCTAGGCCATTCTATGATTCTATGATTTTATGATTAATGAAATTGGAAAAGAAATAAGATTCCTCCCACTGAAGACATTTGAATTACGGAATGGTTGAGGCTGGAAGGGACCTCTGGAGGTCATCCTGTCCAAAACCCTGGAACTGGTTGCCCCAGGGCCATGTGCAATTGACTTTTGATTCTGTGCGAGGATGGCAAATCCACAGCCTCTCGGAGCAGCCCGTGCCACTCCTGAGCAGAGAGCCGCAGTGCAAGCCCCATCTCTGCTTCCGGCTCTCTTGCACGGGCTTGCATCGCCCTTGCACAGGGCTTTCTGGAATCCCAGCTCCTCCTGTGCGTAGAGTGGTTAGAACTTACTTGATGATGATACAATATTTCCTCTTCACACATCAGTATATGGTCAATAAAGAAAAACTGGCAATTTATTGATTTATATGTTTTATATCTGGAGCAACCCGAGCACTTGACAGGTATGTGCTCGGGTAAAGGACTGAATGAGCAGAGGGGAGTTGGGAGTACTCAAAGCAATAATCAAAGTATTCAAGCCTAAAATTCAATATGTGTGCACAAGGGGGATCAAGCTAGCATTGGACAGTCAATCTTAACTTAGGGGTGTGCTTTATTTGGCAGCTTCTGTGTTTCTGATAGTGTTGTGTGTAATTTTATACAGTTGAATGTAGTATACTGAACAGATTTTGACGCAAGGAATAAATTACTTCTCCTAGGAGACACAGAGGTTGTGGGATAGGTCTGAAGTTTAGCCTGAAGGAACTTTTAGAAATAAGAAAAAGAATACTCTTGTTTCTCTTGTGAATATAATGGATATTTCCTGGGTTGAGAATATAATTTAGTGTGTTTCCCAGAAGGCAGCCAGCCTGCTTGTGAGAGTTCTCTCTCTTCCCTTCTTCACTCTTGTTTCCTACTCCCTGTCCTCCCTTCTCTGGGCAAGGTTTAGATAAAAATAAAGGCTTTGCACAGGAATGCTTGAAATGCTTGTGACTTAGACTGTGTGAGAACCCGCTCTACACTTCTGGCAAATTTTCAGGAAAGCTTAGCCCTGCATTTCTTGAAGCTACAATGTGCTCTCTTCCAACAACGCAGAAGCTAAACTTAAACCATCTCTTGGGAGTGCAATTTAGTGAGATGGAAGAGCTACAGACTGGGATTCTCTTGTGCTTTGTAAGGGAACATCCCACTGCCCCGCGTTTGAACAATACAGTAACCAAATTGGGAGGGGAGCTGCCTAAAGCCATAGTGCACTGTAGGTAAGTTGAAAACTGAAAACAAGTTACAGGAGAAAACGTGTTTGAGGAGAAACGTTGAATTGTGGAGTTTAAGTAATTGATCAGACACTGGAATAGACTGGCTAGGGAGGTGATTGAGTCACTGATTACACTGGGCAACCTGCACTTATAAAATAAAGATATTCTAGGATGATTTGAGGACAATTTGGGTGTCCTGCTTGACCACACGGTCCGTGGCCTCACTTTTCCATCAGTGTCTGCCATACATTTTCTTGCATGATTTTGAGTTCATGGATTACCACAATAAATGATCTAATGAATTACCCAAGAGTAATACTAAGGACTATTGATGACCAAAATATCAGTAGAAACCTCAGGCTAAAACTAAACATATTAAAAGTTTAGTGGGTCTTATTAAAGCCATAAAGCAAGTGTTTAGAGTAACTACAACGTAGAACAAATATCCCTTAACAGATTGGTTTGGGGTAATGGATGGTATTGTTACTCCAGGCTATTTCAGCATGATATCACATTTCTCTTTCTTCTTCTTAGATTTGATATGTAAACAGCTTTTTGTACTTGTCTATATTAAGTAGACATGCAGTTTTTCAGACAACAAATCTGCAGTTTCTACGACTCTAGCTTCCAGAGTACTGGAATTACAGCATTTCAGACTACATGTGTTCTAAATTACTTTCTTTTTTTGGAGAACTGATCTAATCTAGGTAGTAAACTAGGGAACTATAGCCTTATAGATCTGTTATTTAATCCCTCATCTCTGTCAGTTTTGGGTGGCAATCTATTGATTTGATTGATGTAGGCTTCATCTTAAGTTGGAAACTAGGAATTTTTTTGCCTTTCACATAAGATGTTTTACATTTCCATCCTTTAAATGGGTTGAATAGTCCACTCTTTTGAGCCTTCTGTCAGTCTGAACTTTTTGGTGGCTGCTTACTCATTCTCTGCTTACAGACCTAGAGGAAATTTCCTTTAGAACTATTTGTGAAGTTACATCTATACTGATTTTTCTTGCAAAAAAATTTTTTTTTTTGGTGCATAAATCAAAGTTGCGTATGTAAGGAGATTATCTATAGAAGCTTTGATGGGTAAACAGATTATCTGATTTGCAATAGGGTAAAACAAAAGATATTTGTAAATAATGGGAATAATGTGAGAAAGAGAATATTCAGGCTTGATGGACAGAAATAGAAGAATTGGAGATAACTATTTTGGAGAACTAGAGTAGTTGCAAGTAAAATTAGGGACTTAAGAAAACTAAGAACCTCAAGTCAAAGCACAAGTACTTTTGCATTAAGGCATTAAGCTTATATAATCATAGATTCTGTGATTCTATAACCTTAATGCCCTAGAGAAATCAGACTAAAATGCAATTTCGTGTTTATAAGAAAATTAATAAAAGTTACTTGTGTTTTGACTTGATGTTCTTAGTTTTCTTAATTGAAAACTTTAAAATCAGTTGGGCTTCTTTCTCCCTCAGTAGCTATTGAACCCTGATGACCAGTTTCAACAAGGTTTTGCTGTATGGTGGCACAGCCCATTAATTTGTTGCAGGTTCTGCGACTACTGGCAGGCTAAGGAATGGATCTCAGACTTACTTCCCAGCTAAGACAGGGAAACCTACTGTTTCTCTTTCCATTTGTTGCAGCTGAACAGACATCAAGATTTGAGTATTGGCTGGCTCGTTGGCACAGCAGGTAGTTGAAAATTAATTAGTGCGCGGATTGCTCTTAAGTAGCGCAGCACTTGCCAGCTCTTGCCTCAGAGTGTTTTAGAAGGAGGCTTCAAGGGAGCAGAGGTTACTGTGGTGGGTACTGAAAGGAAAACAGCAGAGAACATCCTGGGAAACCATAGTTACTTGGGGTTTATTGCTCATGGAGCTGAGTTCTACTGTGAATCCAGAACTCTTTTCCACACCAGAAGTGCTTAATTGTATTTTCTGTATATTTATTTATTCATTTATGTTGTCCATGGATGTGCTTTTTCTGCAGTGGTGTGATGAAAGATTCAACTTCCAAGCTACGTTTTTGCAGTGCTTGGCCAAACACGTGCCAAATATTTACTCAGCTGAAATGGACCCCTTGCTGGAGAAACAAGAAGAAATGGTCCAGGCAGCAATATTATACCCCCTGGAGTGTTATTTGTTTGGGGAAGACCCAGATATATTCCTGGAGAAACTACAACAGAGTGGAACCTCCCAGCTCTGTGGGAAGGTGTTCAAAGGAGGGGAGACAACATACTCTTGCAGGTAAGAGTGAAGTATGTTATCCTGAATGTTCCCATGTGAGATAATGTAGCAAAATGGTTTAATAAAACTAGTCATGCTGCTAACTGGTCACTGCTTCTGTCATGGTAGGTCTTTGCTTAACTGACAGTGGCATTTGCTTCGCATTTCAAACCACTTTAGAGTGAGGAAAATTGCATGTGAAGAGCAGGCCCCGGCAGAGAAGCTGGGAAGGAAATGGAAAGGACACTAGAGGTACTAGTATTGCTTAAAAAAATTGGAGGATAGGATATGAGTGTTGGGTCTGTACCTGAACTGAGGGAGAACAGGCATAAAAATCTGTGCAGTGCATTTTCTTTCCAGGTCTGAAACAGAATCTCTCATTTCTGAGCAGCATCAGTCCTTTGCTTAAGCAGTAGGTCTGTGACCAATGGTCATTTTTCCACCTTCTTTCGTTCTCATCCTGGAGTATGTTAGAGATGTCAGCCCACTGATTCAATAGAATTAATTTTATTAATTCCTATTAATACATATATTATACATATATTAATAGGAATAGTATGAATAATATATTAATATAAAAAAAAGAAGTATTTGTGGTAGATGTAAAGATTGCAAATGTATAGGCAATCCATTAGTATTAATATGATGCTATTATATAGTTTACTGCAGTTTTCAGTTTGTTTTAGAAGCCTAGATAATTTAATCAGAATACCAAAATAATATTATTAGGGATGAAGAATATTAATATGCCTAAAAAAAAAATCCAGCCCTTAGAATTTAGGAAATGTCAAAATGAAAGCTCTCTGTAAACTTTATGTGAATTAGACTGTAAGGTTTTAATCAATCACAGATTCTTCAGCTTTTCCTAGGAATAAGCTAGTGGTGTGTGTGAAAGGAAAATGGTCTGTGAAGAAGTCCGTCGGGTTTGCTAGGAGGTGTGTAGCGAGTGTGGCGTTGGAGCGTCTGAAAGAAAAGGCTGGTCAAGGTGCTGTAGCACTGCTCTAACGGGAATAGTTGTGTTCCTGCCTCTGCAGAGCTCTTGTAGGAAAGCAGGCAACAGGCAAAGCTCTATTTCTCCGAAGTGGCCTCTTTTTCCTCTTATTCTTTTGCGTTCTTCCCTTGCAAAAATGTGATATTTATACAAAAGGCTATACTTACTACTCCAACTGAAGCTAAATGTACGTTTGCTTTAGGCTTATAAAATGCGAAAAATAGATACTCTGAAATATTAAAATCTAAGGGTCTCGAATTGGACATTCAAATCTAGCAGATATTTCTGGCTCTATTTTTCTTTCTTCTAACTCAGCTTGCAGTAGTCTTGCAGTAAGAAATGAATGTTTCTGAAGTATTAAGTTTTTGTAATGATGATTAGCATCTAAAATTTTGAAAGGGAATTCATTCCGTAATCAGAGTTACCATACTATTTTAGTTGTATTGAACTAAATATTGAACAATGGCATAAACCAAAAAACTTGCTATGTTGTCTTTAAACACTGATCATGCATATTTTGCAGAGAATGAGAGCATTTAAAGAAAGAGTGACCATGCTTTAGGGAAAAAAGGCAATATAAAAAAAGATTATGTATGTGGCGCATATTAAAAAATGGAATTAGGTTGCCCATGAGTGTAATTCTAGATTTTCAGGTATTTGAGTTCATGATGAAACTACTGAAATTAAATTCAAAGGATATATTCTTTGGCTAATTTTGTAAAGTAATTATTGTTAGATTTTAACTTGTAACTGTTTTAGAAGTTAGAAACATAACCTGGCAGAAGTGTAGCAGAAGTTTCATTAGCAAACTGGCTACAGTTTTTGGAAATAATAATGAAGGTTACTTCAGAGTTGTTGTGGTTTTCAATAGCTGCTTATTCTTAGCAAAAACATCAATATGTTAGCAACAAGTTTTGAAAGTGGAAATCAAATGTGCTTCTGATGGAATCTGATATAACAGGTTTGAGTAGATGGTTCAGTCCTACCAATATTGGCTTTCATCTTCTTTCTGTGATATGGAGTCGCCAATGTTTTTATAATTTGAATCTGTTGTTAATCTTGATTTTTTATTTTTTTTTTTAAGAGCAGTGTTTTCTTTTATGCGTGAAAATTCCATGTGTTTGTTTTAGAAAGTTTTCCAGCTACCTTTTTCTTGTTGCAGAGACTGTGCGGTTGATCCGACTTGTGTTCTCTGTATGGACTGCTTCCAGAATAGCATTCACAAGAACCACCGGTACAAGGTAGAAAAATGTCATATTAAGAAATCGTGCTTGTAGATTTAGAGAAGTTTTTTCTGAGGATATTATAAACTGCATAAAATCATTATCACTTTTTGTTAAAAGAAAGAAATCTGGCATTTACTAATCAGTTGATTACCTCTAATGTTATCTCATGTTTCCGACTACTTAAAGCTTCTTTTAAGAACAGTAACTTTCTAATTCAAGTACCAAAGGGTAAGGGAGCGTTTATGCTTGCGTGCTTTGTTGTTCTGTTTGGCAGTATCACAGAAGTGTATGTCAGCCCAAAAAGCTGTGACTGAAAATGTCCTGAGTCCCAGCCAGTACTATTTGCAAATTTAGAATGAGTATGTGTATACAAGGGCCATTAGTTCAGTGTTTCTGTCACTGGTGCAGTCTCTATGTTTCTTCTCTGTTCCTCCATAAACTACTTTGTGCTTAGTGTGGACTATGGTGAAGTTAAAACAAATGTCAAGCATCATTTTTTTTTTTCAGTGAGGACATGGTTCTACAGCAGGATCATCGCCTTCTGATAACCTTTTGATTCTCTCTGAGCCAAATCTACGTTATGTTTGGGATATTCCCATGCTTTAGTTAAAGAAGGTTCTTTTAAGTAATTCTTAGCTAACTCACTATCCAAACTGTCATCTACTGTTTACTTACCAGGCCTTCTCTTTTGCTTGCCCTCTTCAGTGAACTCTGCAATTTCAATGCCCTTGGAAGCAGAAATGGAAAATATTGTATTAAGTGTGTTTTTAAAGCTTGTCTAAAGTTACTGCAAGTGGCAAGAAAATGTATAGAAACATTACGTATTCCATATAACTATCTTTCACAACCCAAAAGTGGGCTAGATTTTTGTTTGGTTTTTTTCAGCCATTCGTTCTATTAATTGGCATGACAGCCAGTGAAGAGATTTGTCTTACTTGTGTTATCAGTTGGTCATAAATCCCCTTTAAGTGGGTGTGTTTCAGTGAGGGTTTGGAAGAAGGTCCCAGCAATCTCAAAATTAACTGAAACTAAAATACGATATTCTATATTCAAAGATGTACAAAACTACTCGTATAATGCAAGTATAACTTCCATATACACACACACACATGCAGTTTATGGAGAGGTGAGATGAAAATGTGGAAAAATAGACAATAAGGATTACAGAGCAATTTGGAATCACGACTGGGCTGAGAAGCTGTTGTCCTTTCCCTGTGGTTCAGTAATTTCTTCAGGCAAAACATCAGTCATGGTAGCCAGATGGGAAGAGTTTTGATGCATTTCCATTTTAAAGATGCAATCTAAAGGGTACAGATTATTCTCTTTTATAGAGTCATGGAATTATTTAGTTTGGAAGGAACCTAAGGAGGTCACCTAGTCCAGCCTCCTACTCAAAGTGTGTCTAATTAGATCAGGTTATTTTAAAATGTTTCAAGTAAATAACAGATTTCTGAATTTTTCTTTATTGGGTTTTTGTATAATTATTTTAAGACTGGGTTAATTATTATAGGATTAGAGTAAGCTAAGGATAGTTATTTTTGCCTGAGTTTTGTCTTGAACTTTTTGCCAAAATGAAGGGTTGGAATTTCTGTTTTTATGAAAGTGTGATGCATAGTTAAAGTTGCAAGAATGTGTTTAGATGCTGATTGGTTAGAGGGGAGATGGTACTAAATGTCTATTTGATGTACACATATTCTTCCTTAGATTATTTTCAAACTTTACCAAGTAATTTTTAAAAGAAGGCGTTACCGTTGCTATAGTTTTGTTAATAAACCCAGAAACGAGTATGTCACCATTTATGAAGCACTTATTCAGTCAGGCTTTTTCACCTACTTTCTAGTTAAATTTGTTTAAGACTTATGTATTTCTTTTGCAGCAATGACTGTATTTCCTCCTTTATTTTCTGCTCAAAAAGTTTACATTCTTCCCTCCCCGCTCCTCTAATAAATCTCCTTTTTTTTTTAAAAAAAAAAAAAAAAAAAGGTTGTGAGGAGTCCATTGTTTATGCAGTGACTCTTGCATTTTGTAACTAGGTATTTATACTTGTGTTTGACTTAATGCACATTTCCGGTTTTCGCTTACTTTCCATGTGCTTATTTCATGACTGAATTACATATTTCTTTACAGATGCATAGCTCCACTGGAGGTGGATTTTGCGACTGTGGGGATACAGAGGCCTGGAAGGCTGGACCTCTGTGTACCAAACATGAGCCTGGAGCATCAGGTTCTGCAAAAGAAGTAAGAATATTGCTTACAGTGAAAGAATAAGTATTGTAAATATTGCCTTTCAAAAAAAAAGTGTTTATTCCTGTATATGAAAGTATGCATATTGCATATTTCATGTAGCAGATCCACTTGAGTTGAATCAAGATTTGCTTGGTCAAGGTGTTTGTTGGGGTCAAACCTATATATTGGACATCATTTGTCTCCAAATAAAAGGCAAAAAAATAGACAAGTTCCCTTTATCTCTCCTATATATCTCTGTTCTGATTTGGAATTAAAATTGCAGTCTCTTGCTCTTTTCTTTACTATGTGTATTACACAGTTCTTATTTACAAATAGTTGGTTTCCCTGTGGTTAGTAAATGTTTGGCTATAGTATTCGATTTTAATAATATTTTCTCTTTTCCACATTACTGCATTACTCAACAAATTTTTTTGTCAGTTACTTCTAGTGTGTGATCAGTTACTAAAACAGTGACTAAAATAAAGCCTATGCTTTAAAGCTAAGCTCTTATGCTAGGATGTCTCCTACTTATTGTACCCTATAAAGCAGAGGTTAACGAGAGAGTTGCCATTTTATAAGTAGTTCTCAGAGAGATTGTTGGCAAAGCAGTTGCTTCAGGTAAAATTGTTTTTTCAGAGTCCTGTATTCTGAGACAGTCAGGATAAAAAAAGGTTAGCATTCATCATTGCAAATAGACCCTTGATTTCTCCTGGCTTTGCTGCAGAAGTACTGTTCTTGGATCTGGCAAAAAATCAAATGGAAGAGGAATAAAGGTTGCTTGGAGCTTGCCACTGTAATGTTCACCGGCTTCTCCTTCAGTGAAGTCTGTTTTGCTGTGCACTCCTTAGCCCTGAGTACTGAGGTGTCTGATCTCTGTGTGGCTTATACCTACACATTAATTATGAAAATCTGTAATTGAAAGAGCCAGATTGTTTCCTTGATATTAGAATGCCCAAAAATAGCTATGGTATGATTAATTTTAATACTGTCACTGTTACCACATATGTGCTTAATATTTTTCCAGCATGTTCTAGAAGTGCTTCCAGAATAAGAAACTAACACACGTTCCTCTTTGGGAAGTAGTTATTTTCATTGTTGCTTTCTGAAGGAAAATAGGACTTCTTTTCTGTGCTAGCTTCCTGGTACTGTTGATAAAGACATATGGGAAGGTGGACAACTTGTGTGTTTGCCGTTTTAAAGTTGCCTTTGGATGCTCTGGAAAATTTATGTTACAAGATGCTCAGTATCAGTTTTCTAGCTGATTGTTTGTCGAATCATAAAGAGAATTTAGTAATGACCTTAACACAAGATGTTCAGGTCTCAGTTGAGAATTGAGTGCTCTTGAAAATTGTCTCCAGCCTGAGCATCTCCATTGCTCCTGGATAAGTGATATTACTGATGCCTCAGGTGACTGGTTTGTCCAGTTCGTCTTATGGACAGTACGTAGCATACATTATGGATTTCACCTATGATGGCTCACAAAAAAAAAAAAAATCGCCACACAGATACCTAAATGAATGTGGAATCTATAAGGCACATTAAGAACTCTAGCAAAGAGATTCTAAACAAAACAGATTGTATCTCCTAGCTTTTAAATGTAGGTCTATGTATAAGATCTTCTAACAGTTGTTTCGGCACTTTGCTTTTGAGAATAATAGTATTTTTTTGGTTCCAACAGCTCTGATTAAGAGTTCCTAAACTGATTTATGAAATATTTACTTCCTGCTGGGAAACTCGTTTCTCTGGGAGGTACAGATTTTGATCTCACAGATAAGGTATTTGCACCTGTGGCAGCCTGTTCTACTTTTTACCTCCCTTTCCTTTAGAACAGCTTTTCCATAACAATAAAATAATCAGGAAATAAATGTTAGGGAAAGCACCAAAACCTTTATCAATTTTACCAAAAGGCTATTTCACTCTTGTTAAAATCACACTGTCCAAATTTTGTGGGTTTTTTTTTCAAAACCATATTAAAACAAAGCTTCAGAGAACACTGTGTGTTCAGAGTCTGCAGCGTTTTATTTCTGTTGGGATGAAGATAAGCTGCGCAGAATATTCCTCAGGCCGTTTGTATCCAACAGAGATAGAGTTAAAGCGTACCCTGTATCAATAATGACAGCAGCTAACACAGTGTCTCTTGGTTTTAAACTTTACTGAGAACTATAATCACACCCTGGATGATAAGGAAGCAGGGAACCTTCCATGCTTCTTTGCGTAATATGTCTCTCCCAGTCTCCAGTAAGGTCTTTGGTTGGTTTGCGGTAAATTTGTTTGATCATCTCTTCTCTCGTGGAGTTGTGCAAGTCCAGAGCTCTGTTAGGACTGCTGTCAAATGAACTGGAACATACTCCTGCAATGAGTGCCACCCGAGAGCCGCGAATGGTAAAAGACATATAATTAGACAATTATTTGAACTTAAAGAAGTAGAAAGTTACTTATTATTGTAGTTCTTTGTTGTCAATCTATGTAGTTATTATGAAGTCATTTTGTGTAGGCACTCTAGGAAGAGGGCAGGACAACCACTGCAGTAATGAAATGCATCGGTCTATTAGTATATATGGTGTAACTATTTGATAGATCACATTGCATGACCATCTTCCCTTTTTAATAAAGTATTTGTCTGACAAGGATTTTTATGACTGAGAGGCTTGTGGACTTTTGGATTACCTCAGTGTTTGTTTTGAGAATCAAGGACACTCTTAATGTAGGAATTTTCTCAGCATGTAGTGCTTATCAAAAGAAATCAGTTGCAAAGCACATCTGAAACAAATATCTTGAGTATTTGTTTTTCAGTATGTTTTTTTATAGTACAGAAGTTTGTCATATGCTTGTCAGACAAAATGCGCTCTTTTTCAGATCATCCTGGCCAGTATTCTTTTAATTACTCTAAATGCAGAGGATATATCACATGAGAGTGTTTATAAACTTACTGTGATCAGATGGGAGGAAATAAGAAGAGAAATACATTTTCAGTGTGTTTGTCCGCTCTGCAGAGCGTGGTAAAAATGTGCTTGGGAACTGGCTGCTGTTTTTAGAAGGTAGATTTAGAGTTTGATCTACAGAATGACCTCCTTTTAAAAATGAGCCCTTGGTAGAGGACAGGTTTCAATCCACAACATTGAAGATAAGCACCAGAATTTGTAGCATTTCTGTGATAATATGAGGTGGGCATTAGTAAAATACAGTATCCTTACAAAAATCCAAATTAAACTTTAGGTAAAAAAAAAAACCAACTCAAGTTGTACAACTAGAAGATGTTTACAAAACATGCTGGTATATATAACAATATGGGGCTCAGAAGGGGAATCTTTTTAAATCTTCACTCCAGGCTTTTAGGAGTCATCTGTTTCCTGTTGATTCCAAATTAATGTCTGTACTATGCCAGAAGTATAAAAACCTTTTTGCCTAAGTGTGTCCCTAAAACCAGGTATCTTAAAGAATTTATGTCTGATATAAGTAAAATACTTCCCAGGTACATTTGTTTAAAAAAAATGAAAAATTTTCTTCTTAGTTCTTTTTAAACTTTGATATCTGAACATATTTTCTTCATTTTTGAAGACTTGTTTTTTGAAGTTTTACCTGCAGCTTTAATAATTACACATTTATGGGTATATTTCTGAGGAAAATTTATTGTTATGTTTTCAATTTACATTAGAAGTATCTCATTTTACTGTGGCTTCTGTTACCATGGATAGCATTGGAGGTGGCATTGCATCGTTTAACTTTTCACTATTTGTGTAAGTGCAGTCGTCACTTTTTATAGTTATAAATCCTTGGATGTGGTTTCTTTTAATTTCTCCTACAGGCTGAAGGAGAGCAGCGTGTCTTACTACAAGGTTCTTGTTTGGAGTAACTCTCTGTGCAGCTCTGTTTTTCTCTAGCTCTGTCATTTTTGATTAACATATGCTAATATTTAAACCACCAAGAAATACTGGGGAAAAAAAGCAATTTGTGTATTTAAAACTCAGTTCAGTTAGATTTCTTAGCACTATTGTATTTTTTCAAACTTTAAGATGATGATAGCTTTGTCAGTCTAGGAAACAAACCAAACCAAGCTATCCCAGGCGTTTACATTTTTAATTACCAAGATACACCATGAGCTCATCCAAATTAAGTATGTACACGCAGTGATATTTATAGACAAGGATTTCATTGACAGTCATTTTACATTGTATGTTTGACTCCAAATTATTCTTCTAATGTTTATTGGGTCAGAAAACTGCTGTTTGGAGCTTTGGAAGCAATTGGTCACATTAATGCTTTTTTAGTTCTCTTCCACTACATTTACAGCTTTTCCATCACATGGACACAACATGATTTCACTTGTGTGGTCTTTTTTTTTTTTTTTCCTTTTTTTTTTTTTTCTCATTAAAGCAGTCTCCTTCAGAAATGGATAAATGTGACTGTAGTTGGTTTAGAAATTTTCCAGAAAGATGCTACTAAACACATTGCTCTTTCTGTTCTTTGTTTAACATATGTCAGAATTTGTGTATTACAGAGGTGAGTGCCCTTAGTATTTTGGGGCTAAAAGTCACATATGGGAAACTTCATTCTTCGAAAGCATTTTTGTGTCTCATCTTTTCTTACTCTAGCAAGCACATACATATTCAGATTTTGTAGGTGGTTTGAGTGATCCTAAAATTATAGGAAACTTTGTGTAAAGACTCTAGAAAATATCAGCCTCTGTTTTTGTGCCATATTTGTATATGAAATTACTGCATTTAGTTGCATTAATATTAATCAAGACATCATGTGCTTATGGAAGAGATTAATAAATGATGCAGACAATTCAATTAATGAGCTTTTCCTGGGTGTACGGGAAATGTGTCAGTTCATCAGGACATCTTTGAATGATTTTTTAGATCTGGAATAGGATTTTTGAAAAAAAAAAAAAAAGAGTTAGGTTTCCCTGGATGATTCTGCTCAAGGAGCGTCGTAAATGTTTAGCAGAATAACCACACAGAAGAGCAAGCGATGCAGGGGAAGAGTTTTGGTCTGGAGTGCAAACTTTTAATATCTTCAAGTGTATGCAGAGTTGTTAACCAGCTTTTTTTAAACTTACATTTAGGAAAAAAAAGTACTACTTGAAGTTTCCTAACGCATTTATCGAGGCCTTTCATAGTCTATTTGTGGGTAAAAATTGGATATGTGAAAAAAAGTTGGTGAAGGTGTTGGAATACCAGTTAAGTCTTCGGGAAGAAATAATTTTGAAGGGAAGAAGAGATTAATTTGCTTGAAAAATTGTGAAAAGGCCTATTTCATGAAAAAAAAAATAGTAATAAGGTATTCTACCAGTCTTTTTACAATTTTTTTAATATTTCTTTTTCCATATTAATATTATCTCCTTTTTTACAGAATTCTGAATGTCAATTGAGTGAAGAAATTATGGAGCACTCTAGGAGGGTGTTTCCTTCTGTGATAAAATACATTGTAGATATGCTTATATGGGAAGAAGAGAAGGAACTGCCTCCGGAGCTGACACTTAGGTATGGAGTATTTCCAACTTTCTCTGCAAAGCATTAGAAACTTCAGTGATAATTTTGCCTGTGGGTTTCTTACACTCATGCAAACATATTAGTATCAAAATCCAGCTCTGGATTCCTCAGCACAAGAAAGGCCTGTTGGAGCGGGTCCAGAGGCAGGCCGTGAAAGTTGTCAGAGGGATGAAGCGTTTCTGCTGCAAGTACAGGCTGAGAGTTGGGGCTGCTCAGGCTGGAGAAGAGAAGGCTCCGGGGAGACCTTAGAGCGGCCTGCCAGTGCCTGAAGGGGCTGCAGGAAGGAAGGGGAGGGACTCTTTATCAGGGAGTGTAGTGATAGGACAAGGGGTAATGGCTTTAAATAAAAAGAGGGTAACAGAGACATTAGGAAGAAGCTCTTTACTGCAAGGGTAGTGACACACTGGCAAAGGTTGTCCAGGGAGCTGGTGGAGGCCCCATCTCTGGAAACATTCAAGGCCAGGCTGGATGGGGCGCTGAGCAACCTGGTCTAGTGGAAGATGTCCCTGCTCCCTGCAGTGGAGGTTGCACTAGGTGGCCTTAAAGGTCCCCTCCAACCCAAACTATTCCATGAGAGCTGAGAACAGCAGAGAGAGGAGGTAATAGTGGAGTAATCAAATAACTTAAAATCTCTTTTGTACATGGTATGTTTTCTCTACTGTAGTTTTTTCTGGCATAGATGGTGAGGGGTGTTTTTACATGAAGAATATGCTTAATTTTATATTATTTTTCTGTATTTGACATTTATCTCAAGCTGTGAAGTGAGCTATTGTGTGTATTGGATGAGATGGTATTTGCAATTTTATTTCCATTTGTCTATGTTGGCTTTTTCCCAGTAGAGAGAAGTTAGACAGCTACTACTGCGTCCTTTTCAATGATGAACATCATTCTTATGACCACGTCATCTATAGCCTGCAAAGGGCACTTGGCTGCGAACTCGGTGAAGCGCAGTTGCATACTACTGCCATAGATAAAGAGGTTAGTGCACTCTGGAGGTGGACGAAGGTCACGTTTTAATCATTAAGAAGCGGTACTGTAGTCTCTTGATCATAGAGTCTTTGTTTCTGGGATGCTGGAACTTGAGGAGAGAGAAAGGCATGTTGCAGAGTAACTGTTCATCAGCACTTGCTTTAAGAAGGTTTTTGAACTGTATTAATTTTTTTTCCTTCAGAACAACCCCCCAGTTTCTTGAGAGGGAAGAGCTGGTTTATCTAAAGTTGCTGCTTTCATGTTTGGCAAACTGTCTTTAACCTTTTTCTTCTCTTCTGAAAGTTGTTTTTTTTTTAAAAAAAAATTTTAATACCATTTGTCTGGAAAATTTACAGATAAGTGTGTGCATATTCACCTTACACAAGTAATGTAAACTTTTTTGAGCTATCTTAATTGCAACCATAATTTCTTGCCTCACAAAGTGCAAAACTTACATGTTTGCACACGGAGAAACTTTGTCTATAGCTGTATATGCATTTGTTGTGTATTTATGTATAAAACATGTTGCTTATATTATAATCCTTTTTTAATCTGTAAAAAATGTATTTTTGTGTTTGTTCAGATAATGAAAGTGTTAGTTGTATTTAGGTAGTAGTGTCAATCTTAATGACAAGTCTTGTCTGGCAGTTGCAGGTTTCGTACAGTAGGTGTATATGTGTGTGCTTATCGAGGAACTCTTAAAGGTTTCCATTATGAACGCTCCTTTTGACTGAAACCTAAATTTTAGATCCAGAGTTGCTCAGACTTTTTGTTTTACGGAGCATGTGCTGCAGCACAGGATTAGGTTATGTTGTTTCTGTTACACCAGTTGCACCACATACGCCTCTTTCCCCTCTGGTCACGGGTGAAATCCTGCTGTGTGGGGAACTTTGGAAGCCCGTACCTCTGATTTCCTTGGAGTGGAGTTTGAGGTGTAAGTGGACCCCTTCTTGATTTTATTGTAAGAGCTATCAGATCCATGATTATAATACACCCTGCTATTTCACATACAGAAGTAAGAAATAGTAGGAAAGACCGTAGAAAGCCATTGGAATGAGTGTACTCTCTGCTAGGAATAAAGTTCATATGTTTTGTATTCAAAATGTTTCATAGAAATCCCCTCTTGTCTATTTTAATGTGTATGATTTTTTCCTTACCTAATAATATTAAGATGCCTAGGCTTTACTTTGTTGTTCCATTGTTAATTAAAGTAGCTTTTTTTCTAAAGATAATTATGTTCATTTTGGTTTGATTTTTAGATGTCTAGATGCACCATGAGTGCTATTGGTCTCTGTTTTTATTTTACGCATAATATCAAAGATCAGGCTTCTGACGTTTTGGTTTTGTTTTGTATTGCTCTCATGCTCAATATTTTCTTTAATCAGGGTCGTAGAGCTGTTAAGGCAGGACATTACGCCTCTTGTCAGGAAGCAAAAGAAGAAATCAAGGTAACTTCCTAAAATATTTTTCTCCATTAGGAAAGAAAGAAATCAACCTCCTCATTATTAATGCTGAAGACTTATTTGTCCACTGTTCAGTCTTTAACTTAGTACTTCCATGCCTTTATGACCTGCCTGTGGACTTTTTGAAATTTAAGTTACCCCTCCACATTTGCTATTCATAGATATCATCAGAAATAAAATGGAAAGCAGAAAAAGAAATGGACGATGTAGACAAATAGGAAAATTCATGTTACCTTTATTTTATGTCTGCTAATATCTACCTGTCTCCTAGAGGCATTCTGAAAATGTTTCTCAACGCCCACTTCATGTGGAAGTTCTGCATGCTGATGTTATGGCTCACCAGAAATTTGCCTTGCGCCTCGGTTCTTGGCTGAACAAACTCATGAGCTATTCAAGTAAGCATAAATGATTTTTGTTACGATAATGCCATGTCAGTGTTTGACTGATTCTCTCAAAAAGAATGTCTTTAGCATTGCTATCTGTATATTCCCTTATTAAAATACTTCCGTATTCCTCCTGTAGTGAATAAATAATTCAGTAGTATGGGTGCTGATATCCATCAGTATGGCTGTGAATAGCAGTGCTTTGCTGTACCTCCTTGCTGAAATAAGTGCCTTTCCCTGCTCAAGCCCTGTCTGCTCCTCTGCAGTTCTCATCATCCTCAGTTTCAGCATCGTGTGCCCTGTTTCAGTGACTTGGCTCGAAAGCTGCTTTCCCCAGTGCTGCTGGAAAGCTGCAGACCGTGTCCGTCAGGGAAAGCATACATCCTCTGCTTGAATCAATTCCTGCTTCCCATTTAATAGCTGTGATTAATTAGGCAGTGTCAATAAAACAAACAAAAGCCTTGATTAAAACAAAAAAAAAGTCCAGGAGCAGAACATTGTGTTTTAAACTTTCAAACACTGTTCTGGTTTTGATGCTCATGGTTTTGAAGAAGATTTCTGAAACAACCTAATTCTGATTTCTGCTTACTGGGTTTTGTCGTACCTGGGTTTTGTTAAACATTATAAAATTTCTTTCCACTGTACAAATATGCATAGATTAAGCTCTACTCAGTGCTTATCTTCCCGCTTGGCAGGGTAAACGTTTTGGTCTGCTTTAGTGTCTTTATTAAGCTTAGATAATGAAGTTAATTTCTTTTTTATGTGAATGCTTACTTTTCAGTCTTACCCTTGAAATATGTATGTCAGAATTACACCTTTTTATAATTCTTTACAATATTATACAGATTTTAGCTTTCTGTTCAATTTTATATTTATTTCGTTAATGGGATTTTCTTGCTGGTCTGTGTTCCTCAGGCAGTTCTTTTAATTGGTACAAATTTTTGACTGTCTGGTTTATTTCAAGGTTTTTAGTGAAAGTTTGATTTTTTTTTTTAATCCATATTTTTCTTCCTAGATAATTTTTCTTATTATTTTCAATTTTACTGTTTAAAACAGCAACTGACAGATAATTATTCACTGTTGACTCTGTGTGAGTAAAGACGAAGCAGTGTCAGTGCCCCAGCAAATCCCCCAAATTTTAGGATTTTAAGCATTACCATTTCAGCTGATGAGAGAAGCTAAAACTGAAAAGGAGTTTCCTGTGTTGGGTGTAGTGTTTTGGGTTAGGAAATTTTTATACGTTAACTGATACTTTAATGTGTTTTATCAGTCTGCATGCACAAAGATGCAAGTTGATGTTCTTGTCCTTCTTCTGAATTATGTACAGAGATGCTTTAAGAGCCTGGTGTTCTGTGCTTAGCTGGAACTTTTTTGTGGTTTCTGTTCTTTTCCTGGGTTTGCTTCAAGTGGTAGAACATGGGACAAGACGCATTCAATACTATATATTTCCAGGCTGTTAGGAACTTGATTCATGATACACCACTTTTCTTTTGAAATTAATCTTTTAAGAGCTCGTTTCTGAACCTGAGTAACCCATGGATGACTGACCGATATGTTGATCTCCAAAACTGCTTCAGCGAGTACTGGATTTAGTGATAGTGCAAGACAATATAAAATAATGATCTGAAATTCTATGAAAGACTGCCTTCCAGGGCCCGGGACAGGGACCAGCCTGTGTGTTTCTGTACTGATGTAGTAAACTCTCCTTATGGATCCACTTTGCAAAGATGTTAAAGTGCTTGCTATATTAAAATACTCTTTTGCATCACTGGATTTATTAAATAAAGTAGATAAGAATACTAGGAAAAAATTAGTAAGGGGAGGGTGTGTGGGAGTTATGTTCACTGAGGAAAAGAAAATTGCTAAAAATTAATTTATATTTAAATGCCTTTTTTTTTCAAGAACAGAATTCTTGTAATTCTCTTTTTTTTGGCTGATGTCATTTAATTATTGAAGCATTCTTGTACAAATGAATAGTTTTATCCCTATAGGTGACTTTCGCCAGATCTTTTGTCAAATATGTCTCAAAGAAGAAGCTGGATCTGAAAAGCCATGTTTCATCAGCAAGTTGATGCTATGGGATGCAAAACTGCATAAAGGTTTGTATATCCCTGTTGCTCTAAACTGAAGAGGCAAATTCATTTTTCATCTATGTTTGAAAGTAAATAAGTGCTATGCAGGTGATGTTTCCTTATAAGTTTTTATATTATGGTTTTTGTACAGTCTTTATTTTAATGGCTGAGATAATTGATATTCGCGTCCTAAATTTCTTCTGCTTTATTTGTTTGGAAGAATCTTTTCATAAGATGTAGCCTGACTATGAGTGACTTGGTACTTACCCTGTGTTTTAAATACATACCAATAAATACGAAAATTAGAAAAAAAAAAATCATTGTTCGTATACGTTGTAACCTTTTCAAGACTCTTAATGGTTTTTAATTACTATTTAATAATCTGTCCTCTTTTTCACAAAAAGCTGCGTCTTAGTAAAGCGACATGCATTGTATTGGCTCTTCACAGGGGCAAGGAAGGTTCTTCATGAACTTATCTTCAGTAGTTTTTTCATGGAAATGGAATACAAGAAGCTTTTTGCTGTGGAATTTGTGAAGGTAAATGGTTATTTGTTTTTCATGCTATGAATAGTCTCACATTACTCTCTGTTCACATCTTCTGTAGATAGCTGTTGAAAAACCGTCCATGTGGTTCACTGCAGGAGGAACGCTTGTTTGATAATAAGTTACCAGTTCTTTTTTTCAGATATTTAATTTCGTTTTTTGGGAAAGGTTTGTTGTGGGAGAAAATACATTTTGGTTCTAGCCCTACAGGACAGTTAAATTTGTGCCTGTCTTCAGCATGAAGGCAGTCGGGCACATTTAAGTGCTGTTAGTGAATTGAGGATGCTGTGCCATTCTTACCGTTTGAACTGCTTCTCTTAGGAAAAAGGACATTGAGTTGTCATTCTTGTAAATACAGAAGTAAATGTCTTTAATTAACACTTGTTTTACTTATTTAATTTCCCCAATATTCTCTTTTCCTAGTATTACAAGGCATTGCAAAAAGAATACATCAGCGACGATCATGACAGAGTTCTCTCTGTGACAGCACTCTCGGTTCAGATGTTCACCGTACCTACTCTGGTATGTACAGTCTGCCTTGGCTAGAAATGTAAAATAAATTGGAGACTTGCTAGCAGCACCACCTTTGCAGACTCCTCTGGTTGCCAGAGAGTCTTTCTGCATGGCCGAGTTGAAAGTGAATGATTTTGAGATTTGTTAAGGCCAGTATGAAAGCAGGAGCTTGAATTTATGGGAAAAATCATTACAGACAATAAAGTGAATGCAAATAAGTGGAAGTTTTAGGCATCTTCGTTCTCCACATTGACTTTCTGTGTTCATTTACTGTTCACATTCACCTTCTTATGTAGTTTTAAAAACTTAAGGGGAGTGGGCAGAAAAAAAGAGGATGAATACCTTTTTGGGTGAGTGAAATGTATTAAATCTCGTGGCAGGGAAAAGTAGACCCGTAGGTTTTAAAGGTTATATGTTTCTTGCCCAAAATACTAATGTAGAAGTCCTTTTCTATGTGTTTTTCTAGAAAACATAACATGTCTGTTACATTGAAGCTGTCAGAGAGAACAAACATGCCAAGTTGATACAAATTGTGTCCATATATAATAAATCTTGTGGGAGTTTTTGTAGCTTAGACTCTACAAATGCTTATAGTAATTTCTAATCAGAAAGACTGGATTTAAAGGAAAGAAAAGTCTTTCGACAGTTCCCTTCAAAAAAAATAGGAAGAAGTCATGTTAATTTTCTTCTCGCAGGCACGACATCTTATCGAGGAGCAAAATGTAATCACCACCATTACAGAGACACTCCTAGAAGTGCTTCCAGAGTACCTAGACAAAAACGACAAGTTCAATTTCCAAGGTTACAGTCAGGACAAACTGAATCGGATATATGCAGTAATATTTGACCTCAAGTAAGTATAAGGCTGAGAATTTAGAGCAATTCTTAGAAGATTGGCAGTAGGATGATGTGTTTCAATTCAGGAATCTCGTGGTAAAAATGCTTTAACAAACCAGAAACTAACCTTGAAAAACACACAACACTTCCATGTGTTGTTTTTTTTTTTTCAGTGGAGACTTACAATTTTCAAATACCAAAATGGTATTCTAGAAGACAAATTTTGATGATTTGCACTGATATCATTTGATATAACAATTGCATTGCTAAACAAAATATATTTAGTCTAAGACAGTATGGTAAATTTGACTGCTCTTTATTCTGGGAAAGCTCTGATCCACATCTGAAGAGCATTTTCCACTCTTACATGTCCCAAATTACTCTAATAAGCTGAATAATATGTAAGCAAAGCACACAAAATACCTTGGAATTAGAAAAAAAAAATCTGTTAATTTCAAACGATGGACTTACACCAAGCAACTCTAGCGTTTGGTGAAAATTTGAAGAGGAGTTTGAGATGGCGAAGATGATCTAACATGATGATGCAGTTGATTATTTTAATATGGAGGACACTTTAAATACAAGCCTAAACAGAAGAGAAGTCTGAGCAAAAGATGATCATGTTTTCTTTGGGGACAGGTATGTCTTAGTCAGCAAACCTACGTTATGGACAGTCCGGCTGAGAGAGCGGTTTTTAGAAGGATTTGTTTCTTTCCTAAGGATTCTAACTTGCATGCAGGTACAACTCATTTTAATAATTTCTTTATAATATGCTGTTGTGAAGATATTACAGCACTTCTATTTACTCATCTTTTCGTCCATAGTGATATTGTGCGTATAAATATGCAACTAAGGTGGTAAATTCTTCAGTCCCTGACTTGTGTGGGTGAAAAAGCAATGGTTAGTTATAGAAATAATATCCATCTATTTTAGCTACAGGTATCTGAACAACCTATACTTTATCTTTTCCTTATTGGACTTTGTGTTAAGTCCTTGATCACCGATTTTGCTGAAGTTATTTTACGACATCTCCATTTCAGGGAATGGAGGAGATAAAAAGACAGATTGGCCAGCACATTGAGGTGGACCCTGACTGGGAAGCGGCTATCGCTATACAGATGCAGCTCAAGAACATTCTCCTGATGTTCCAGGAGTGGTGTGCCTGTGACGTAAGTGTGGCCGTTGCCCAGGATTCTTACATGCGGACCTTTTGTGAATATTCCTGAGGGCTTTTCAAATAGCAGCTTTTTTGAAAAGCTAACTATTCAATACAGATCTCTGCAAAAAAGGACCCTGAAAGAATTAATCTGTGGTGTGACAAAGAGAGAATGGTTCTCAGAAGAATGTAATCTTCGAGCTGACAAAGCTGCAAAGGGTGTCAGGCAAATCAAAAAGAGAAAATACTTCTCATAATTCAAGATTTTGAGAATTAAGTTCATGGTATCATTGTCGGGTTTTAAGGTGTTGAAGCGCATGGTGTACATTTTTAATTTCAAAAGCAGACTGCAGAAACTTGGCCATAACTGGGTAATTGCACTGTGAGTAGTCTTAATCACTGCTGGAGCTCATCCTTGTGCTGGCCAAAGGGAGGAAAGTGTACGATTTGTTAACTTCAAGATATTTTGAAGTGAGGTTGTTTTTTTTGGTTTTTTTCTTCAGTAGGGAGAAAAAGGAAGAACTACAGCAGATCAGGAGCTTCTTGATCCATTTAGAAGTGCAAACTCTGTAAAATTATTAACATATTGCAGCTTAAATAAGTGCATAGATTTTAAAGCATTTGACAGAGCAGCTTTTTAGAATGGAAGCATACTTGTAGAAGTAATCATGCCCCTGTGCTTGGCACTGATGAGGCCACAACTTGAGTACTGTGTTCAGTTTTGGGTGCCACAGTATAAGAAAGACTTGGAGGTGCCAGAGCGAGTCCAGAGAAAGGCAACGAAGCAGGTGAGGGGTCTGGAGAGCAAGTCTTATGAAGAGCAGCTGAGGGAGCTGGGATTGTTTAGCCTGGAGAAAAGGAGGCTGAAGGGAGACCTTAGTGCTCTCTACAACTACCTGAAAGGCAGTTGTAGTGAGGTGGGTCTTGATCTCTTCTCCTGAGTAACAAACGATAAGAGGAAATGACCTCAAGTTGCACCAGGGAAAGTTTAGATTGGGTATTAGGAAAAAAATTCTTCACTGAAAGGGTTTTCAAGCATTAGAACAGGCTGTTCAGGGAAGCGGTGGACTCAAAATCTCTGAAGGCATTCAAAAAAACATGTAGACGTGGCACTTCAGGACATGGTTTAGTGGTCATGGTAGTATTGAGTTGACGGTTGGACTTGATGTTCTTATAGGTGTTTTCCAACCTTAATGATTCAACCTTAATGATGCAACGTAGGGAAGAGGGACCTGGGGATTCTGGTGGGCAGCAGGACGGCCATGAGCCAGCACTGTGCCCTTGTGGCCAAGAAGGCCAATGGCATCCTGGGGTGTATTAGAAGGGCAGTAGCTAGTAGGTCGAGAGAGGTCCTTGTGGCCCTCTACTCTGCCCTGGTGAGGCCACATCTGGAATTTTGTGTCCAGTTCTGGGCCCCTCAGCTCAAGAAGGACAGAGAACTGCTTGAGAGAGTCCAGCACAGAGCCACAAAAATGGAGTGGAGCATCTGCCTGACGAGGAAAGGCTAAAGGAGGCTGAGGGGTGACCTCACTAACATTTATAAAATATGTCAAAGCTGACTGTCAGTAGGATGGAGCCAGACTCTTCTCAGGGATGTCCAATGACAGGACAACGGGTGCAAGCTGGAACGTAGGAGGTTCCACAAAAACTTCTTCACTGTGAGGGTGCCAGAGCCCTGGCACAGGGTGCCCAGGGAGGTTGTGGTTCCTATGTGACCTACTCTGGGTGATCCTCCTCTGACATTCTGTAATTCTGTGATTCTCAGTTAGCCTTAGTGGATGCTCCGCTGCTTCAGTCCAGTACGAAGAAATTATCAGAATTAAGGAACAGAGTACTAGTTACATTGTAGGTCTTTAGTAACTGTTCCTGCCATCAAAAAATAACAAATGAGGAATTTTAGTGCATATATATGATCTTTGTATATAACACTATGCATTTAATTTAAATTCTAGGAGGAGCTGTTGCTCAGGGCCTACAGCGAATGTCATAAAGCTGTGATGAGGTGCAGCACGAGTGGCCGCTCCCGGGAAAAGACAGTGTTTCACTTGTGTGGCCATACCCTGGAGAGCAGACCTTACCGAGTGTCGGCAGACCCTGTCAGCATACATCTGCCGCTTTCTAGGACTCTTGCGGGTAGGTGGCGTGTTTGGTTTGGTTGCTGTTTGAATTGCATCTGCTTTCCATGTCTATTTCTTTACACTAGAAAGTACTTCAAGTAAGTGCTTCATAGATGAGTCACTCCCTGACTTTCTGACATTCCCATGACCAGGCGACCCTGTCCCCCAGATAAGGGAAAGTTTTTCTCAAAAGAACACTTGCCGTGGAGGTTGGAGGAAATTTTTTAAACAGCAGAGAGATAGGAAAGTCAGATGAAAAGGAATAGTTTGTGTTTTACAAGATCATCAATTTTCTCTAAACTATTTGAATTTTTATGATTCTGTTTCTACCTGTTTTGCCTACATGGATGTTGATTATTACTGTATCTTGAATTTATTTTCCAGCCACATATATCTTAGGAGTGTTTAAAATGTTTCTCCTAAAAGACATATGTTTGCAGCATGCCAGGACAGATTTCCAGTCAGAATACAAAGGAACGCAGCAGTGGGTGACAGCCGTTTTCTCTAGAATACAAATGAAATCATACGCTATTATTAAGCTGTAGATTCTTTATCATATCGTTTGATACTAAGATACCATCTGTTGAGGCTTGTAGTCTTGAAAATCAGTTATCATGATTTAAATGTGAAATTAAAATTTTCCTAATACTATTTAGCATCTCAATTGAAAAGGGTTCAATGAATTAATTAAATTACTAGATTTATTCCTAAAATAATGGATTATTAGGGACTAGTAAGAACTGATGTGATCTCTCTTACGAAAAAAAAAAAAAGAGTAACAAGTCTTTCCTAAATAGACTTCAACTTTTTTTTTCTGTAATTCTGAGTTTTAGGTGATTTAGCTAACATTTATAATGAGTACTGATTTTGATTAATTTTCTATTTTTTTTTTTCCTATTGGTTTTGTAGGTCTTCATGTACGATTAAGCAAGACTGGCACCATCTCAAGATTGCATGAGTTTGTTTCTCCTGTAAGATTTTTTTTTTTTTTTTTGCTTCATGAGATTTTTTTTTATGCTCTGGGAAGGAAAAAACCTAAAATTACACCTATATCTTTCAGGCACACACACAAGTTATTTTGCAGCTGACAGTGTGTCTTTGTTCGTTAGAATTTACACTTTTAAAATCACTGACAGACTTGCTTGAGATTTACTTTTTCTCTCTTTTTTTAAATTCTAGGAAGAACTCCAAGTGGAGCTGCTGGTAGAATATCCTTTGCGATGTCTTGTCTTGGTTGCTCAGGTTGCTGCAGAGATGTGGAGAAGGAATGGGCTCTCCCTCATAAGCCAGGTACTGCCTCTGGTGTTTTTGGGTGGTAATTTAGATGACTTGGGTTTTATTTGCAACTTCATCCATGCCTTAACGTCCTGTATTAGACAGGTATTTTCATCTCTGTTACGACTGTTCCTTACTCTGTGAAATGGTATTTATGTTACGGATGTCTACTGTTAAACTACTTTCAAATCTGATAAAGAAATTGCTAAGTAATGTTGGTCCTGTTGCTTCTAACTTAGGTTCATCTCTTAGTGTATGGTGATCATTATATGCAAAATTAAACTATTTTCATCTCATACTAAACTGTTGAGTGCCATATGACTGGACAAAACAAGCATTTTATAATACCTGTGGGCTTTTTTGTTGCGAGAGTAAAGGTGAAAGGAAGAATCTGCCTTAAATACTTGTACTTTGCCTGCTTCAGTTTCACGTGTTTTTTTTTTTTTTTTTCTTTTTGGACAGCAGAAATTTTCTGTGTTTACCTTTCACAGGACCCTTTGGTGAAATCAAAGTAAATCGTGGTAGCCCCTTGTAGAATTGTCTGAGAACCAGGGTAGGAGAAGGAGAATATTTTGACTTGAATCAGTAGCAGCCATTAGAAACTTGTTGTCTTAGAAGGGTGTATGTAGAGGCACAGCACGGACTATCTCTGGAGAAGTGAAAAAGCTTTGGGATTTTTTTGCCATCAAAGTACAAGTTTGTTTGGAAAGAGACATGGGACTTTCCCATACTCAAGAAAAGTGCTATATGGTTTAAAAAAGCCTCAGACATTATCTGGTGCACTTTTGTTAGTGCCTTATTTTACTTCGCTTCTTAAATTTTGTTTTCCTAATTCTCAGGTGTTCTATTACCAAGATGTTAAATGCAGAGAAGAGATGTATGATAAAGACATCATCATGCTCCAGGTAAAATGTTCTGAATCACTGCTTGTTCGACTCATAAAATTTTCATGGAATTTCTTTCTTTTTAATTAAATTGATATGATTTAAGCATATTTTTTTGCTAAAAGAGTATTTTTCATAATTAATGGTAACTGATGTTCATATTAATTTGTTTTTTTTGATAGATAGGTGCTTCTCTTATGGATCCAAACCAGTTCCTCCTGCTGATTCTGCAGAGATACGAGCTTGCCGATGCTTTCAAAAAAATCAAGCCCACCAAAGATCAGGTGAGTTTCAAGTATTTATGCTGAGTTGTTTGCTTGCTTCGAATTTACGGAACATGAATAGAAAAACTAACTACTTTTGATAACTGTGTTTTTATGAGCATACTAAAAGACAGTCAGTACAAGACCTACAAATGTTTTTGTGTTTGGAATTTGTAGAGGCTTACTCAAAATTTGCAAATAGGTTTTGTCCTCTTTGACCTTTATTCCACAGGGCATCTACCAAAATCCATGTGAATATCTTATCTGTAAAATGTCTCTGTCCTTTAAGCTGTTTTGGGTGTTCTTATTTTGACTGGAAATTTCTTGGATTCTTGAAGTTTGGACTTTCCTATAACCCTTCATTTGGGATGCATTTTTAGCTGTGGTATCTTTTTCAGCATGTGAATTTTGCACTTCAGGTGCAGAATAATACCTCCCCTCTGAGTGCAGGCATTTTTCCCGGCTTCTTAGAAAGGAAGATTCTTCTTAGAGCCCAGTGCTTCAGAAGGCTGAACTCATGGGCTTTTTAAAAAGCTGCTTTCTCTAATTCTTTAGGATTTGATCAAACAGTACAACGTGTTAATAGAAGAGATGCTGCAGATTCTTATCTATGTTGTGGGTAAGTTTCACTTCTCTCTGTTGCTGCAGTAATGGATTATCGCAGTTTGACAAAACAGGCTTGATGACTTTCTTTAACATAGGCTGTCTGGAGGGTACTGGCGAAAGCCTATTTTAAATAGATGGTTCAGTAACGCAAGTGTTTGTCAGCTGGAAGCAGTGGGGACTGTGTAGTGAGAAAAACTGTTAGATAACTTGATATAATAGACTATTCAAGTAGAATACGAAGAGAATATTCATCTCAGCCCATTTTGTTAGGAAGGCAGACAAAAAACCATTTTTCTTCTCAGACCTTTGGGATAGCTTTCTGGTGAATGCAAACTTTAACTATGAAATATCCCAGCAGTAGCGTTACCTCTGTGCAAAATTCAGAATTGCTTTATAGCTGTCATGTTTGGCATTCTCCTTTTGATTCATTCCGGTAGGGGAAAGGTATGTGCCTGGAGTGAGCAATGTGACAAAAGAAGATGTTATCATGAGAGAAATCATCCATCTGTTATGTATTGAACCCATGGCTCACAGTGCAATTACCAAGTCCTTGCCTGAAAATGTGAGTCCTGGTTTATTTACTTTTTTTCCTTTAATTTCCTTTTTTTCCCCTTGTTTTATGTCTTTTTCTTTTTTAGCTTCTGTATCTTTATATGGAATTTTATTTCTGATATTAAGCTCAAATATTGGTTTCAGAATCACAGCGTAGCACGACAAAGGGACTCACACAGCTTACTGATGTAAAGGTAGATGTCATGGATTCAAGTATGTTCTAATCTGAAAAGGCTTGTGTGGGGATTGTGCTCTTTGATGAAGAGGTGGAGTTCTTTAGAATATGCAGCTCTGGTTCTCCTAGATTCAAAAAGAAAAGCTTTAAAACTATTGTCTTTTGGCCCTGTAGGACCATGCAGCTGGATTCTGCCCTGTGTGCCATCAGTATATTTGATCCTGTAATTCTGGTCACTTATGCCTTTGCAGATCCATTGGAAGTCAAGTATTGTGCTGGTCTATTTGAAAACACAGGTTTTCCTGCCATTCTGTTCTAACTGTTGAAAATTCTAGCAAAGGAAAGGAATGTGGATTAGATTTTTATAGCCTGTGTAAGTTTTCAGGGCTGACAAGCAAGGCAAAAAGTTTCATTTTTATTGTAAATTATATAGCCTGCAATATTACCAGAAACCAATCACACGTGATCCACGTTGACTGTTTGAAGAGACCAAAACTCCAGGTGTTTTGTTTTGTTTTGTTTTCCCCTCCTCCATTGGGTTTGTGTAGGGGACTGCTCTGTTTTTTGGAGATCAGTTCTGTCATAAATAAAATTTTACGTGATTAATGAAAAATGTTCTCTCTCTTTCGTACTTCCTTGTAACTTGTCAGTTACAAGTATTTGTTTTCTGAATATCAGTGGGCGAAATACATTAATGAATTAGGGAATTAGTCTAAATGTGTATGTCTATTTTTGTTACACCTAGCATGATTCTGAAGAGATTTGAATCTCTAGATGTTTATCCCAAATTATTTTTTTTTTTTACCAGGAGAACAATGAAACTGGCTTGGAGGATGTCATTGATAAAGTGGCTACATTTAAGTAAGTTCTTCATATTGTTTTATAAGTTGCTTGAATGTGAAATAAGATCTCTTAGATTGTATGGGTTAAACAAGCTGCACTGAACAATCTCTGTTCAGCTAATATTTTGCTGTCTTGAAATATGTTCGCTCTCAAGTGCGCATAGGAAAGATCTGTGGAATATCTGAAACTGCTGCTCCTTTCCTTTTGCCTCCTTCTTTCCTCAAATTAATTTTTCTCAAATTCAATTCAAAAATTCTTTTTATTTTAAAGATCATTGGGAATCTTAACAATTCATTGTACCTTTGACAATCATCACCTAACCATAGGTTTAGGTGTTGTTAAGGTACTGATGCTGTAGCTTTCAGATGAGAGTTAATGTTTTTTGTTTTTTTTTTTTAAACAAATATATATGTATGTATATATATGCAAATATAATACAATTAGTTGTAGCAGTTCAGAAAAACTGGTTCAGATGTCTGCTATTTTTGTCACAAAAGTGTCTTGGAATTTTAATTGCTTTAGTATACTATATTTTAGATTTCACATGGCTTGTTTGTTTTTGTTTAATTAGGAGTTACTATAGTTGTACCCAGGAATTTTCCTTTGAGCATTACATGGAAGGTTAAAAAAAATTGCAGTTTGTAGAGTAACTGTTTATTATTTGGTTTTTACCTTGGTTAAAGATAGTAATGACTTTTATACAGCATCTAGTGTCTGAAATTCTAAGCCATGAAGTTAAAAAGATGGTATAGACTAGAATTATTTTGTAGCTGGATGGGATTCGCAGTAGTAAACAGTCTTGAAAATTAAAGACTGATAGCTTTATGCTCTTTATAAGTTAATGAAGCAACCATCACTATTACCCCTCTTATTAGCAATTCCTTAGAAAGTGAGTTGTGTTACTGCTTTATTTACATTCAAAGATGTGCTGAACATACGTTATGAATCTGTGTGTCATGAAACATTTCTCTGTAAGGAAACCAGGTGTGTCTGGCCACGGAGTTTATGAACTGAAAGATGAATGCTTGAAGGAGTTCAATATGTTCTTTTATCACTATACTAAGACTCAGCACAGCAAGGTAAGCAGTGCAAAATTCACTCTGAAAACTTGAAAAATACTTAAGCCTAAAGAATTTTGCTGAATCAAAGGCATTACTGGAATCTAAAGCAACCGACTCAATGAAGAGCATATGCAGCTAGCATCAAAACTAAACTTTTGATGAAGTTAAGATTGTTAATATAAGTTGATGTGCTATGGTTCGTATTGGTATTTGCCCTCTGGTAACTTCTCTATTAACTCTGTTAACTGTTTATGGTAAAAAAATTGTAAGAATTAGCTTTGAACTGTAAAACCCAAACTTTGCTTCTTGAGGAAGCAAGTAGATCCAATTATTTATCTCTACTAGAAATTGAAATGCAATATAGTTAAACAGATTTCAGACAAGATTCTAGTTACACAACCAAGTATCTTGTCACATTTTTAGTTTAGGGTTTCCTATTGTTTCCTTGCGTACTTCTGTGGAAATGCCAACGTAACAACACTACTTTTTCCGTAGGCTGAACACACACAAAAGAAAAGAAGAAAACAAGAAAACAGAGATGAAGGTAAAAAGTTGAAACTAATGATGTAATTCAGTAGTGTATGTAGTTGTGCATATAAAATGAGCTTTGGCAGATGTATTGTGACATCATCGAGGGTACCTGAGTTCATATTAAATCTTTTGTGATTTGTAGCAATTATTCATTTTCTCTTTTTTTTTTTTAAACACAAGGAGGCTAGTAATTTTTAGTTTAATTGCCAGGTAAACAAATAAACATGGCATAGTACCCATTGACAAAATTAACAGCTTTTATGGTGGAGTAGCTAAGAGGCAAGTTTATTTTTTGTGAGTAGCTTCTCTAGGACGTTGAGACATAATAATGCCATGTAGAGAAGGTTGCTGCAGGAACTAGTGCTTTTCTCCATTCTGTAAGTAGCTTGTGAGTCTTTTATGAATCAAAATTTTCTTTTGTGGAAGTTGCAAACACCTGTAACAGTATAACTCCTATGTTTCTGTTGTAATACAAATGTTATGTCCTGTTTGAGTTTACTTTTCCTCATTTAAGTCACCAGCATTAATTGAACTGAGGAAGACTTTGAGCTGAATGGATAAGTGTGATGAACAATTTAATAGTATCAGCTGTCACCTGCTTTTGTGAGCAACAGATGTAATTATTTTTCTCTACCCAAACTGCCCTTCCAGTTGAATACCTTAATCTTTATTTCCTACTCTGAAGTGTATTTTGATTTTTGGATACAACCAGTGGCTCTACAGCATTTCATACCTAAGATGGTTAAAATTCATTCTGAGTAAATTTTATTTGCTTTGGGTTCTTTTTAGTTGAAAAAACATCGAACTGTAAAAGAACAAGTTGGTATCATTTAGGAGGGACACAGTTAAATTGGAAATAACCTTCTCTTTGAAAAAAAAAATTAATTTTCTTCAGTTGCAAGTAGCTCAAAAGATTATGACAGCTGGAAAAGCATGAGGAGAATATACCTGTGCATTACTTTCAATTCCTTCCTCCAGTTTATTTTATACAGTTGAGAGATTTTTCCATAGCACATTCTTAATTTTTTTTCTTCCCCTGTTCACTTTAGCAACTTCAAATGTTAACAGGGATGTTTATTTTGTAGAACTTTTTTAAAAATGTGAATATTTAGATGTAATTGTGAGAAACTTATGTTCATATCATCAGACAATACAGCTCCAAACTACCAAGATAATTGTTCATGTTGATGTGTGTTCCCCTGAGGCCTTTTTGTGTTTTGCAAACACTTTGTGTGTACGCTTTTATGTGGTTATGTTGTCTTTGTCAGTAGCTTTTTATAATTAATTCAGTCTAAATTGCCAAAAGAGTGGTGGTGAGACACTGCATCGCGCACTTCCAGGGGTAGCTCAGGAAATGGACAGAGCAAGAGGCGATCGGAGTGTCTCAGGTGCAGGCAGAATTTAGCGCTCCGGCTGTACCGGGTGTGGGACAGTGGCTTGCTCTGGGACACCTGCTCTTCCCTCTTGTTGGGCTACTTAAAAACCTTGCGTTAGTGATACACAAATGATAAGGTGGTGCAAAGGGTTACATTTACAGATAAAACGAAGTGCTTGTGATTGGTTGTTCAGCTTAGTTTGCATGTCTTTTCTGTAAGAACTTAGTTAAAAGTGAGTGATTTTGCTTAAGATAAAAGGTGACTTAGGCTAACAATCATGTGTGAGCCTGAGTTTATTAGTTTAAAGGTCCCATTCTTTCACTGGAATTAGTATGCTCCTGCTCTCCACTTCTTGCCTGCGATCTTTGCTGAGACGCCAGCTGGTTAAGACGCTTGTGCATCTCCCTCTCCTAGCATTGCCACCACCTCCTCCTCCAGAGTTCAGTCCTGCGTTCAGCAACGTGGTGAGGATTCTGAACTGCGACATTATGATGCACGTCCTGCGGACCATTCTTCAGAGGGCAGTGGAGCTGGAAACCCACCTGTGGACTGAAGCTATGATCCAGATGGTATGGTTAGCTTGGGGCTTTGCCAGACGTCGTTCCTGTGTTGACCATGTTACCTGTTTATGATAAGACCAAAATTTGTAAAGATCAACTTTGAATGTAAAGAATTTTCTTAGTGTCCCCAAGCCTGTTTTTTTAAATCTTCCCAATGAAGATCACGTACCTACTTATTTCTCTCTACTACAAAATGGAAATGTGAAACGCAGTAACATTGAAAGTGTTACTTTCCCCCCGTGTTGCCTCATCACTGAAGCTGTTTCAGTATGTGATTCTCCTTACCTTATCTTTTTCAAGTAAGTAACTCTTTGGTCATCTTAAAGAAATTGGCATTGTTTCATCTTGTAAGCTGCAAAATCCCCCAACATATAAATGTATTTGGTGCTTCAGTCATGAAATAGTATTTTTGTAAGTATTGAAATGTTTCATTTTACCACAGTGACTTTATACTTAAAAATTTTTTTAAAAAATTACTGATATTGTTGAAGGTTTTGTTTGGTTTTTTTTTTTTTAAACTTTTAAAATCATTGTACAGACTGATTGAATTAATCAGTCTTGCTAATTAGAGTACACAGATGATGTAATTGCCTTGCATTACATTACCTGCTAATCTTTGGATTATGGAATTCACCACAAATTCATAAATTTGTACCAGCAAAATTATGAGATTCATATGTTACTAATGTAAAGTGTGTTGCAAGTTTATTAATTTGAGTGCAAGTAATAGACAGGAAAATTATTGTATGTTGTTATTTAACTTTCTCTATACCATCTCTGTACTTTTTCTTATTTCTGTGTCTTATCATGGGTGTAATTTATACACAGTACAGAACTATATTAAACATCCTTATTTTATATGCCAGTTTTCCAGACCTGAGATGTCCTGTTTTTCTCTTTATTTTTTAGGTGCTTCATCTCCTTTCTTTAGGCTTACTAGAAGAGAAGCAGCAGTTACAGAAGTCTCCAGAAGAAGAAGTAACCTTTGATTTTTATCACAAAGCGACACGTATGTTTCATTTGCCTTAAAAGGGCAGAGTAAATTAGACTAACTTGACTTTTAAGGAGAAAAGTAAACTAGAGGAAAATATTCAGTGATTTCAGTCAGAAAGGATTTACTTTTTGCTGTAGATAAATCCTGCTAAAATATTTTATTTTAAAGAATCAAATGAAGTTTGGACAAGTTTGCTTTCTTCTCAGGTGCGAGATATGTTGAAGAGATGTTTCTCTTGCTAGGAAAGAAATGGAAAAGTAATACTAGTGTTAGATGACTGAAAATGATTCTTTCTTCACAAGAACGTAATTGATATTGGAACTAAGAACTCCTTACGAAAGGTTTAAGTCAGCTGTCTCCGTTTTCTGTACTCCTGAGCTATAATTATTGATTTACCTGCAAGTTAAAGCCTTTACCGTGGTAGTGATAACAGAAGCAAAACTTAGTGGCTATGAACCGTGTTTTTTTCCTTTTTCTTTACTTTTCAAAATCCCTACAGAGCACTTCCTAATCTCACATTCAAGACTAGTGAGTGTGAGTTGGAATCAACATTTTCTAAATAATCTTCCATCTTATCTAGAGTTTTTACTTCACTGTGTAAGAATAAATAAATAAATAACATTATGAAGCTATACATAATTGTCACTTGAGAGTTGAAACAGGGATAAGAATTGTGAAGTAAAACCATAGAATTGTTTAGTTTGGAAAAGACCTTTAAGATCGTCAAGTCCAACCATTAAGGTAGTGGTGCAGGGTCCAACACTCAGCTGTCCCTAAGCACCTCATCTACACATCTTCTGAAAACCTACACACATGCAGGTTGAACTGCCTTTATTTTGTTTTTCAAAAATGTTGAGTAAAAGCTGTTGCTGAATTGAAAAGCACTGCCATTTCACATATTTTAATTTCAATTTTTTTTTTTTACTGTTGAGCAAGAAGTATTATCACACTGAATGTATTTCCAGTTAAGCAGCCTCACATCAACTGTAGGGATACGCTAAAAGTAATTAAAACCGAGACTTTAGAGAATTGTCAGCTTTACTTTTGCGTAACCAGAAAACCTAAAGCCTTATTTATACATAAGGGATGCAAAAATAATAGTACTGAGAAGTGTTTTTTTAAAATAAATTTTTGTAATGCATTTGTCTCACTTCTAGAAGTGCACAGATTAACTATCAAATAGAAAGTGCTGAGAGTGGCCTACAACGTTACAAACTGTTACCAAGGTGTGAGGAAGCAAATAGTTGCAGAAATTGTGTTAGAAATAAACCTGCACGCCCTAAGCTGTTAGTAAATTTAGTTAAACTGTAAGAGCTTTACTATGTCTCCTTGAGGTGAGGGCAATTCTGGTTTTGTGTGTACTTCTGCTCTTGGAAATAGCAAAAATTATTAATCTACAAGGAGCAAAGATTATACTACCTTTTACTGGAATAAATATGAAATTAAAACAGAAATGTAACCACACAAGTTGCATTCATGTATGTGTGTTAAGTAATTAGTAATGTTTTAAGGCATGTCTATGGTTGCAAATACATTAAAATGTTGAGATTCTTTTCTCTAAAGACCCATGCTTTTCTTTTTTTTTTCCTCTCCTTTGTAAAGGAATGGGAAGCTCGGCCTTGAACGCTGTGAGCGTGTTAACACTTCTGGAAAAATTAAAGAGAGTTCCTCAGTTAGAGGCACAGAAGGACACAGTCAGTTGGATACTGCAGGTACATGAGGAGGAGATAAGTATGATCTGATTAGAGTAATTTAGAAAACTTTTATGAAAGATTTTGTAATTTTTGCGTATAACCCAGTGTTTACAACTGCAGTGATTTTTTGAGAAGCTTTATCTGTTGGAATTTTTTTCCCCCACACGAGGTGGTTTCTTGAATTCTGTGTTAACACTTAGAAGTCACTGTACTTGCGATTGCTACCTTCAAGCAGTGAGTCAATTTTTGCTTAGGTAACTCACTCCAGCAATGATACTTTTATGCGTAAACTCGTATTTCTGTTGTTTATCACTTGCTGTTTTGCGGAAGTTTATTAATTGGGAAGGCGTTTTAGAGGCTGCTTGTATTAGGACTTGAATCCTACAGATCTGCCTAACGGCCACATTGTATGTTTGACCGGTGGAATTTTTCCATCCACCTCCCTGCCGTTACCCAGTGAGAGCTGTGACACCTCCTCTAGCAGAGGAGGCTGCTGCTTCTGCTGAGCAGGAGCACTGCTCTCCTGTTCCATTTTGGGCTTCTTGTTTTAGGTGGCATGCATAGAAGACAGTACTCTTGGAAAAGAGGGTAAGACTCCATAGTGGGGTTCCAAAACTGTCCTCGGCTACTAAAATTGGACTGTCCTGGTACATTAGGGAGGCAGGTTTGAAAGACTTTTTTTGTTTGTTTTTTGAAAACTTACCTTTCTAAAATTCTAAAGGCAGAAGAAAAAAAATCTACTTTTGAAAGTATGTTTAACATTTTAATGATACGTGTAGTATATGTAAATTATTTAATATTATCAAGACTTCAAGATTCTTACTAGGGATAGCTGAAGAGAAGAGTAAATGAAAATTGAAGGCTCAGTTTTAACTAATTTGGCACATGCTGGAAAGCTTTCTATTCCAGACACACAGGTTTTTACACAATTTTACTGACTATTTCTATGGGATGATCCACATCTCGCCTACTCAGAATAAGCTAGCAGTCTCTGTCCGTTCTTCTGATGTACAGGTGCTTTAGCTGCTGAGCAGTATTAGTGCTACAAGACTGGAAAATTCAGAAGAGTTTTACTTTACTCCATATTGAGCAGTGCCCATTGGGTTTAGGATGCAGACAAAGCAGTGTTACAGGAGTGCTCATAGATCTCAGGTGGTTTTGTTATTTAGGAGTTTACGGCACTTGGTTTCATCCACTCAGAAATCTGAAGCTAAATATCAAGAGCTTTAACCCTGTCTGTACTGTAATGAGAGCCAAGCTGTGTTTTGTTTTTCACATCTAATTCTATTCCTAGATGTTTGACACAGTGAAAAGATTGAGAGAAAAATCTAGTCTAACAACAGTAACGGCTACATCAGGCTCAGAAGCTACAAAAGGTGATGAGGTAATTATAAAATGGAAGCCCTATATTTAATATTTCGAACGACCATTTTAAAAAAAGTGCCTCAATTTATTGTTACTTAAAATGAGAATTTTAAAAAAATATTAATTCTAATATATTGCCTACAAATAGGATTTAGGTTGCATGGTTAGTATTTTTAATAAATGAAATTTATGCTAAGCATGTTTCAAGGAATTACTAGTAACTAATGTGGTTTTGATGGTACTTCCAAGTTAAGTGAAACAACTGAGAGAGGCGAAGAGTTAATTTGTGTTCATTTCTCCATTCCTTATCCTTGATTCGACCACCTTTTCTATCATGTTACCGTGCAGTAATTAGAAATACAAATCTACTTAAAATCATGTCTTGTAATTTACGTGACCTACTAAGAGTTTAATCTGCTTTGCCTTGACTGTATAAAGACATCGGGCTTAGGTGATTATTCTGTCTGTGTATCAGTCTCTACCTCCTTCCCTCAAAATAACTTTGGAATCCAGGGGTCAAATGACACAGTGAAATGGAGATTTCAAAGATTATTGCAGTCCCATGAGGGTTCTTGGTTTTTGTTTTTAAACTGGCGGTTGAAGAGAAAAGAAGAATGCGATTATCCCCCCGTCAGTGGGCAGAGACAGGCCCCTGTGCTCTTACTCGTTCTGTTTGGCAACAGCTCGTTGCCAATCAAGCCCTTGGCTGGTCACTGCGTGCGTAGCTTTCAACTTACCACAGCATATGCTCTGTTTCTTTTTTGAGAAAGGTGTCATATGATATCTGGTAAGGTAAGGGAACAAAATATAGAAGTCAGTAAGAGATGTCACTTGTGGAGCAATTTACTGTTGTTTCATTTCCTCAAAAAGTAATTGTACCGTGAATGGAAGTGATGTGTCTTAAGCAGCTGAATAAGAGGAACTAGTTCTATAGGTTTTAGTTACGTCTACCTTTGGTTTTTTGAATTCTACATTTCCAAAGCATGTAAATACATCATTTATGGTTTTTGAAAATATAGTAGATGAGGAAATAGTGGAAGAATAGTTTCTCTAGCCTACAAGCAGAGAAGAATTGGGGGGAGTACAATTCTCAGATGCATAAAATGCTGCCACAAAAACGTAGGAACAATCTACATGCTGTGTCAGCCATAGATAGCTGAAGATCAAATTTTATTAAATTCCTGGGAGATGCTGAATACTCTGCAGAGGTTTTGCATGTGGGGAGAGTAACAAAACATTGGAGGAGGCTTGTGACGTTCACCTCAAAATTTTAAAGAGCAAACACGTAATTAAAATGAATTGGTATTACTGATCCTGTCTTTGGGCAAAAGATTGTAATAGTGACCTTTTGTGGATACCTCAAAATTTGTTTCTTTTACAGTGTTTAAGAACTGAGCTTTGTGTTTTTCAGATAGCAGTTAACCTTTTTTTTTTTTTTTTTATTAATCATTAAAAGTGTTGTCAGTTAAGGAATTTTGATGTCAGTGATTTGAATGCATATAGCTGGGGAGAGATGCTTCTCTTTTTCTGATGTTCTCTGTTGCCTGCGGTGACATTGTTCCCTTTTGTTGTAAGACACAGAGCACTCAGGATAAAGAGAAAGCTGAGCGGAAGAGGAAGGCTGAAGCAGCCAGGTTGCACCGTCAGAAGATAATGGCCCAGATGTCTGCACTGCAGAGGAATTTCATTGAAACTCATAAGCTTCTGTATGAAAACACGCTGGAGACACAGGGGAAAGAAGATGCTGTTATGGAGGAAGAAAGGTAAGAAAAAGCAGACATCCAGAGTTCTGGTGGGAAGAGTTCATTACCTGCCACATAAGTTCATTAATGCCGCATCAAAGTTTAGAAAGTACTTTCAAGGGACAGGTTGTGTCGTCTCAATGAGCAAACTTGGGTCTCTATTTACTTCCAAGTCATGTTCTGTTACAGATTTACAGGCAGACTAGCATGTGTATCTAGTGTAAGAACAGGAACTCACTTTTGTAAAGCAGCATGTGAATAAATGATAAGAAAATTAATTTGGTGATACTTACGTTGCTTTACATTTGAAAAAATGTCATTACAAACTGCTGAGCTGACAACACTGAGGTGACTGTCTACCTTATATGAAAATGTAAGTGATTTGGAAAGAATCTGAAAGCCAATATGTCTTAAGGTTAAGCTGCAACAAAGAAAATAGGCTTCGTGTAGCTAAAATCATCGGTATTTCTGGTCTGTAGTTTTCAAAATCTAACTTCATACTGTGGATGTTTGGTTTACATTGGTTATCATTTTGTTGGTATGGATTGCTCCTGTTCTAGAAGTGTTTCGACGCTACAGTATACCTAGTACAAATCACAATTTTGTTCTAATTGAGGCTGCACAAAGCTGTGTGCTTCGAACGTCAATAAATTGTGTTCTATAAAATATTGTTGAACTCTGGAATAATGAATATTTAAAAATACAGAAGTTTATTTTGTCATAAAGCATTGAATTAAAGTAGTGGCATTCATATTCAATATGTGTTCTTCAGGAATGGCAAAAAAATTTAATACGTCTGTAAGATTAAAATATATTTAATCCCTTCTACACTGAACACAGCTTTCTGAATTCCCTGCTGTCTGAATCCATTTCATTGCGTTACTCTGTTACCTGCATTCCACTTCATATTTTAAGAGAATGCTGCATTTAGTGAGGATTGAGGTGTGTGTTTTGTTGTTTGGTCATCTCTTGGTTTTGTAAAGCACGTTGGTATAAAACCAGAAGCGTTAGCAGTGTGCAACATTTTTACATTCCTGAAAGAATTAGTTTACATAGAGAAAGCCATCTGATTATTTCATGTCTGTGTCACTTACGGTCTTACAGCATGTCTTCAGCAATTGATTACTCCAGAATTGCTCTGGGTCCCAAACGAGGTCCGTCTGTCGCTGAGAAAGAAGTTCTGACCTGTATTCTTTGTCAGGAGGAGCAGGAAGTAAAGTTGGAAAGTGCTGCCATGGTATTATCTGCCTGTGTCCAGAAATCAACTGCCTTAACTCAGAACAGGAGCAAGATTCTTGAACTCTCTGGGGGTATGCTATTTTTCTTATTTTAATCTACCAATAGTTCTATACCTAGAGCTCCTACCCTTTGAACTGAATTTGACGCCATTGTTTGGTTAGACTGCTAAATGACTTGCCCTACCTAATAAAAGGTAGATTTTTAATTGTTCTGAAATCCAGGCTTCAAAACTTAAAAGTAAGAATCACACAAAGATTTTTACTTGTCCCTGGAAAATCAGAAAATGCCTTAAATCTCACAAGAAGATCTTGTAAAATTTAGAGACTTGGTAGGGGTAGCCACTTGAAAAAATCAAAGAGTGCTCTTGGTTCCTGTTTATTCAAGTACAGCAGCAAACTTTTCCAGTATGGAAGAAATAAATGAACATTATCAGAAGCCAATATGGCAACCACAGGAGGGTTTGGATTTTATCTATCTATCTATCGATCGATCTATCTATCTATCTATTTATTTTTCCACATCCAGGAGTAATAAAAGCAGTAATGTAAAAAAATAGAAATGTATTAGCAAGGATCATATGATAAAAAAAAAGAAAAATACAAGAGAATAATACAAACAAAAGAGTTACAGTTGCATTATTGGTAGACTGAAACACAAAGACCAGCTGGATTTTTTTGTACCTAACAGTTGATTAAACGTAAAGATTTTGGTCAGTTACTTTAGGGAAAGAAATAAAATAAATAGAAGTAAAAGGGAAGACTTTAGTACTCGCCAAGTCTTTTGCTCTCTTTCTGAAAAAAAAATTTATAATTCAAGATCATGTGCTTGATGGCTGTTAAATTCAACAAGAGAGAAATACAGTCCAGAATAGGATAAGAAAAGTTGAAACAATATCTAGATAACTGCAATGAATTCATCTTGGTGATTATTAAAGTAATATTGATCAGAACCATTGTCTTGAGTATAATCTTCAGTTGTTTTTTAAAACGAGTAGAAGGTAGGCAAGATCTCAGAAGGCTGAGAAGGGTAAATATGTATTTGTCTAAAAAAAAATCCACCAATAAAACAGAAGGGAAATGAGAAAGTAATAAAAATTTGAGTGTTCCATCCAGCATGGGTGCTCAGAAGTACACTGGATGATAGCACTTACTATGGCTTTAGAAGACAGTTTGAAAAATACAGGCAGGCGGCAAAACAGTATGAAATGTCAAAAATAGATTTGTCAAGAATGGGACTTAGCCACCTTAATTCCTTGACCAGGACAACTGGTTTTGTGGGTAAGGAGAAGGTAAGCTAATTTATTCTTATGTTTCTTAGAATTTTTGGCTCTGTCCTACTTGATACACAGCCTAGGCAGAGGCTCTTTAGGTGAAATCAGCCCAAGGTGAATATACATCTCATCGTAAAACCATTCAAGGACACTATAACGTTAAATCATAAATAAAAGTTAAAAGTGATAATTTTTCTCTGTTAACTGAATTATATTTAACACAGATATAGAGCTAAGTCAATAATTTTTTCAAATTCTGCTTATCTGCTAGTTAATATATAAGGAATAAGGATTCAGTGATGCAAGATAACATCGGAGGTCTTTAAATGCCCTCAAGATGTTTTCTAGTTTCTTGCCTTAGCATGTCAAGGGTGTTTCAACTTGTAGTTTGAATTCCTACTTATTTTCGATTATTGTTTTTCCTATTCTGTAGCAAGATACTCCTGATTCGTGGTCAACTCGTGAAGCAAAAAGAACTCTGTGTCCTATTTTTTTAATGACACTACTGCACAGCAAAATAACCTTAAATTCCTTGTTTGTGCAGTTCATTATTCCTGCTTTTGTTTAGAAGTACGCTCTTGAATGTTATCGGACAGAATTCTAAAGCAAAGGGAAGTTCAGCATTGTTCCTTATTTCTCCAGGGTATTACCCTATTCTCCATGCTTGCAAAACTGTCAAGTTGTTTCACTTAATAAGATGGGTTTTTTGTTTCCTCCTCTGGGTCATTAACAAATACCGAATAGTCCTAGATCCAGAACAGGCTCCCGTTTGATCCATTTTTCTTTCTGACAGTGAGCTACTGATAATGGCAATTGTGAGCCAGCTGTATAGAATTTTTATCTAGGCCATGTACTAATTGCCCCCCCCGCCCCTTTTGTGTTACTCTGAAGTACAAATTACATCCTATTCTCTAGTAGTCAGATCGTAAGCTTTCTGCAGTGACACGCTGGGGTGCTGAAATAATTGAAAAAAAGAAGGAAATGAACTTTCTTTTTCTAAAGCCACTTCAGGATATTATTTATAGCACTTACTCTGTCCTGCATGCTCCTCTGCAGCTCATCAGTTAGAAGTAGGCCTGTTAGAGCTTGGGGTTTTTAAAATTATTTTTTCTTTGAAGAGCTGAAGTGGAAAAATGCTTATTCCCACAGCAGAAGTGCAGATAGTGGCAAATTAGTGTTACACCGAAGTTCAGTTTCTTATTTCAGTCTCCAGTTGAGCAGCTGCTGTCAAGTAGAATTTATTTTCAGTGCCATTTGGGTGCTTTTTTTTTTTTTGTGGGCTTTTTCTTTTGGTCAAATTCAAGTGTATCTGTTTAAAATCATAACTGTTCCACCAGATGAGGTTTGGAGGACTGCTGTTGTTCACTTCACCTTTACTTAGATCTCTTTAAGGGGAAAATGGAATCTCAGTCGGAGTGCGCCTGCAGCATGAAGACACTGTTACATTCTCCTACCGGTTTTGCTGTTAAGAATTATGCAAGATTAGTAAAATTTTGTTATTCAGCAGTGCTGTTTGTGTCAGTAGTTTGAAAATATGAGAGTAGTTGGAGGAGTGCCTCATCTTTCTTGTGCTTAGTAGTTTCATTTTCTTTCATTTAAAACTACAATAGCAAAGACATTAAAAACTTCAGCGGTAATGAATCCAATCACAGAGCTATTCCAGTACTTAAGAACCTTTTTTCTTTTTGAACCAATTTACTATTGCTTTTGGATTTTGTCATATTTTTCTTCATAATTAGTGGGAAGCCTTCAGTACTTTTAAGTGGGCTGTGTCTTCTGTTTCCTTTGCTGGAGTATGCTCTGGAAAAGCCAGCTAAATGGGATTTTAATGTGACCACGTGAACTGTGGGGAAATTAAACTCTGAAGGCTGGTGTTCTCTGCATCCTGTTGTTCGTTTCTCTTCATACTGATGGGAAGATAATGTTATTATTCTTCCATTAATTTCTTTCTGTTGTGTCTCTTTAGATACGTTAGATCCTCTCTTCATGCATCCTGACTTACCTTGTGGCACCCATACAGGAAGCTGTGGCCACGTGATGCATGCAGCCTGCTGGCAGAAGTAAGGATGTGTCTTTGCAGCCTTTTAATGTGTTGGGTTTGGGGTTTTTTGTTTAATAATCTCTTTCCTGAAACATCTAAGTGCACACTGAAAACACCGTACAGTAAGTGGATATTTAAATAAGAAGTCCAAACTATTTGTACTCATCTAAAAATGAAATATAGCTTTGACCTGATGAAGAAAATCATCAAATGTTTTTTTTGTGCCTTCTATGACTCGAAGAAGCATCCCTAAAGTATTATTAATTCATGCAAATAAAATCAATGGGATGAAGTTGGTCAAGAGTAAGAAACCATATTTGGTAGATCTTTAGCAATCCCATGAGGACCAGTAGGAATCTTCCAGGTGAACATTCTGTAGCAGTAGTACTTTGACTCAAAGTCTGTCACCAGGTCTGTACTTAAAGGATGAAGCTGACTTTCTGCACTGAGTCTTTAGATGAAAGCCTGGCATTTAGAATAGAATATGAATGGTTAAATCTTCTAATATTTCTTTCCCCACCCTCCCATCAGTGAGCAGAGTCTTAGTAAAAAGTAAGAGGAAAGAATTGACAACAGTGCTTAAAAACTTTACTAGATTTTTACTGTTTAGGGGAGCCCGAAATATGAAAAGACCAAGTGATTTAGCTTGCAGAATGTCGTCATCCTGGTTGCAGCTACGTTTGTAGGTTTTCAGAGAGCAGAGCTAATGTTCTGTCTTTGACTCCACATAGGTCTGGCAAGTCTAAACAAGATGCATAGTACGTAATAGTGATAGAAATAATCCCACTAAAGCATTATCAACAGTTAAAAGAGAGTTGGGTCATGTGATCGCAAACTGCTTTGTATTCTTGGATGGTATAAGCAATCTCACGAGGTTAGGAGGCTTCTTGTTTGTGCTTGTGCCGTTTTACTTTAAAAAATCTGTCTAAACTTCTGGTGCTTATCATTACTTTTCTCTGTATGTATGTATATATTATTTTTATTTTTGACAATAAGACGTCAGTAGAGAGTAAATAGGAGCACACGCTTAAAATGATACAGAAGTATGTTCCTGGAGTATAATACACCTGCTCTTGGCAGATCCATCTACATCTGCATAGATCTAAGTAGTGCAACATTGGAGCTCAATTCCCTTGCTCTTTTTAAGAAAAGATGACTTGCTGTATGGGTAAATGGGATTAAAATGGACAACAAGCTCTTCTCATACGGGATGGCACAGAAGGTTTGAGTACAGTCTTTTATTTATTACGTAACAGACATTCTAACTTACTAATATTCTTCCAAACGATGCCTGCCACACCTTTCTAGAGTATCTGCAGCCTAAAAATACTGTGAGATACTCTAAAGCAGTACAAGTATAAATGACTGGAATATCTTTGTAATTGCCATGTATGAGGAAGAGGAGTTGCTCGCCAAAGCATAAGTGTTTGAATGTAGGAAAACAAATGTATGTTTTTTTGATTGTAACAGAAGGCGAGTTTTTAGATGTGGGAGAAGAGTAGAAAATTTAAGAACTTCTTGTCTATAAAAATGTCAATGAAATTTAAAAGGATTTTAAAAGCAAGCAAAAGCTGCCATTTTTGCATGGGTATTATTCCATGTGTTTTTGCATGAGTTCATCTGTGTGCTCAAAGGACTTATTTTATTTTCACATCCAAGCACATGAAAGAGTTGTGAATCAAAGGAAAAGACTTCTTTGTTGGCTTGGATAGGTATTTGCTAGATAATAACACTTTTAATTACTTGAACATTTGTTTTCATGTCACATTTGAGCCATTCCTCTTTCAAGTAATTTCCTTTTTGATGTTGTAGGTACTTTGAAGCCATGCAGCTGAACTTTCGACAACGTCTGCACGTTGAACAGATATTTGACTTGGAGAACGGAGAGTATCTTTGCCCACTTTGCAAATCTCTGTGCAATACTGTGATTCCAATTGTTCCGTTGCAGGCTCAGAAAATAAACAGGTGAATCACCAGACTGCATAGTCATTAATTTTATAAAAAACAACTAACAAGCAAAAAAAACCCCAAACCCACAAAGTTTTGGGATTTTTTTTTGTTCTTTGGGTTTTTTTAGCATTTTTGGATTGCTATCTTTTGGAGCTGATATTAAATGAGAAAGTACGTAGATCTAGTATTTAGCCTCATGTTTCGTTCTGTACTATTTGCTCAAAAAATACAAAGCCAGCAAAACTGCAGATACTGAGTTAGTATGTTTTGATCTAAATGTGTCGTCTGTTTTTAAAGAAATGATGATTCTTTGAGTGCTAAAGTAAAACCTGCTTTCTGTTTCTGTTTTCAGTGAGGATGCAGAGGCAGTAGCTCAAATTCTGTCCCTGGCTAGGTGGCTGGAGATTATCATAGTCAGGATATCGGGCTACAGTGTGAAAAATGCTAAAGGTTTGTTATCTTTATGTTCAGGCTATTTCCTGGGCTATATAATATGCCAGTACATGTTCTAGCTAATACCAACAGAAAACTTCAGATAAAGAATAGATCTTGCTATCAGTCAAGGTGATATCAAAGCTGGGGATCGTCATGGCCATGAGCTGATATCTTGATTTTAGAGTGCCCTCAGAAATTTTCTGTAATCCTTGTATTTCTGGAAATAGAGGGAAGTACTACTTAAGAAAAGGGTTTGTCTGGCTCGCGAGGTCTATTTACAATTATTTTCAAACCAGTTTAAAATAAAAAGAAGCTTCACTTCTGATAGACCGCTGTGAAAACTGTAACAACTTCTTTGTTTTTAATGTGCATGTTTGGTTTGGTTTTTTTTTTTCTGGAAGGAGAGAAACAAAGTCTTACAGCTTTCACCAACAAGGGAACGGGGAACTCTGCTTTGGAATTTCATTCCATCCTGAGTTTTGGAGTTCAGTCCTCGTAAGTGTTACTGGAAGTGCTCTCTGTTAATTATGTTAATTCTTTCTAAAATAGCCTAGGTATTTTTCAGGATTTGTATTGATGGAAAGGCATATGATTTGTTTGGTCTGAATATGAGCTTACTTGTATTTTTCTGTAAGCATTCACTGAATATCAGATCTGTACACAGCTAGCTGGACCTCTTGGTCCAGTCCAGTCTGGTAGTTCTCATGTTGCGGATACAAAGCTAGGAGTCTGGAATCTTCAAATCCACAATTCAAGTGATTTGGGTAGAGACTTTTCAAGTGTACTCAGCTGTCTGTCTTCTTTTTAGATCACGCTATAAGTACTCCTCCTCCTTCTGACTGACATAATAGTTATGCAAAGTACTTATACATATCTGCTGTTTGTAAAAATGTTGCCAGAAAGTCAAATCAAATTCGTAGAATCACATAGTGATTTGAGTTGGAAAGGACCTCAAAGATCAGCTACTTCCAACCCCTCTGCTGTGGCAGGGACATCTCTCACTAGATCAGGTTGCTCAAGGCTCCATCCAACCTGGCCTTGAACACCTCCAGGGATGGAGCATCCACCACCTCCCTGGGCAACCTGTGCCAGTGCCTCATCACCCTCAGGGTAAAGAACTTTTCCTTATATCTAGTCTAAACCTACACTCTTCCAGCTTCCACCCATCACCCCTCATCCTGTCACTACAGGCCCTTGTAAAAAGTCCCTCCCCAGCCTTCTGGTAGGCCCCTTCGGGAACTGGAAGGCCGTTATATAGTCTCCCCGGAACCTTCTCTTTCCCAGGCTGAACAAGCCTAATTCTCTTCGCCTGTCCTCGTAGGAGAGGTGTTCCAGCCCTCTGACCATCTCGGTAGCCCTCTGCTGGAACCACTCCCATAGCTCCACATCGTTCTTGTGTGGGGGGCTCCAGAGCTGGACACTGTTCCAGGTGGGGTCTCACAAGGACAGACTAGAGGGGCAGAATCACTTCCCTTGTGAGGTGATATCTATCTTAAGAGATCTCCATGGGAAAGGTTCTGTAGTTTGCACTTAAACAATGTGGTGTTTAAGTATGACCCTGGCTAAACTCCAGACTCTGGTACATTTGTTTTGGCTCCAGAGATTTGAAGAATTAACGTGAATCTCCTATATTTCTGTTACACAGAACTTTGTATGACTTTGAAAAAAACACAAGCCATTGAAACGTAGTTTTGCCTAGGCACTTTTCTGCATATAACTGTATTTGCATAAACTAACCTAATGGAAGTTGAAAGGAGCTTAAATGCTAAAAAATGTGGGTTTAAAACGCATTTGAAAGGTCTTTTTATTTTTAGTGCTGTATGAGATGGAATGTATTTGCACTCCAGCACTTATAATTACACTTGATTACGTGCATTTGTGTTTTTTCAGTCTATTTTATTTGATTTAAGTGTTTGCATTTTTTTGAATGCAAATTATAGTATAGTATACAGAAATAGACTTCTTTCAGCCTGGCAGCTCTTAGTCTCTCAATTTGGAGAGCCTGTTACATCAAGGTAGTTGTTTACTACTGGAAACTAGTGATTTTTTTTTTTTCCTCTGTACACGCTTTATGTTGAAGAACTATTTCATATATAACTTGGACTTTGTTAGCGATTGATTGACCAGTAAGTAATAAGCCCTAGTAAGAACTGAGACTGAAATTATCTTGCTTTTGCAGAGCCAAATATTCAAGCAGTATCAAGGAGATGCTTATTCTCTTTGCCACCACCATTTATAGAGTTGGACTGAAAGTTGCTCCGAATGAAGCTGATTGCCGGATTCCCATGATGACCTGGAGCACCTGCGCTTTTACCATCCAGTGTATAGGTAAAGCATAATTTGGGTTTAATCCTTCTCATGACTTGAAAAGCTTGCGGTTGTTTGGCTGTACCATTTTTTTTATAACGTGATTGTGTAAGTAGTAATAGTTCTACATAAATAAGAGCAATATGTAATAGTATAATAATGTGTACTGTATGTACTTACATATATAGTAACAGAATCATAGAATTGTGAGGGTTGGAAGGGACCTTAAAGATCATCTAGTTCCAACTCCCCTGCCATGGGCAGGGACATCTCCTGCTAGATCATGTTATCTATAATCCAATATAAACAATGGGATGTTTTTATTAGATGGTGGCTCATAAAATAAGATATGGAATGCCAACACTAGTGAGTTTAAGCTGAGAGAGCAGGCAGTTATCATGTTCCATGTTACTAATTGTAACATGAATCATGGTCAAGGAATATTTTCTGGCTGCCAAGGATCCTGCAGGATGCTCCTACACAATTAAGTATCTAATGCCTATGAAATAGTACTCCCTCTCTCATTGTTTCTTTTTGTCTATATCCTCAAAGAATTCTCATGGAATTTGTACAAGAAATACGTTCTGTATTCTGAAATTGTTAAGCAGATACCTGGTAGAAAGAAAAAAAAAAAACACAACACCAAAACCAACCCAAACATTCTCTTGAATATCCTTTTGAAGGCAAAATACTTACCTCAACCAAAAAATCCTCAATGGAAACAAAAAAAAAATTTCCACAATCTTGAAATGTGCTGATTCTTCTCTGAAAAGTGACCAAAGCACAAAAAACTTTTGAATTGGTACCTTTTTACTCAATTGGGTTAATTTGATTTCTTATTTTTATTGGCTTATTTTCATTTTATTATCCCTTCAGAACCAACATGCTTGGGGAGGAAAGCTGAGTTGTATTCCACCTTAGGAATTTTGTTTTGAAAATATTTTTCTTAAACTGCAGTCAAATGCCGTAATGCAGATCTGAGGGTAAGGTGGCTGTATAGCATCTCTGAAACATGTCTTAGTGTTTTTCAGCATTGGATAAGGGTAACTGAAAATACAATTAAATACGTAGAATGTCTTATCTCTCATGTGCAATGGTGTTCTTTTAAATCCCTACTTAGGAAAATCTGAAAATCAAATGTTTTTAAAAAGCTTGGTACAGCTGTTTACAGGGGAAATATTTAGTACCATTGAGATTTTATTTTATTTTTTTTTTTTTTTACCCCAAGAAAATTCTCTTTCCAGAATAAAGTTGAGCTTTAAAAAGAAGTACAGATGCTCAGAATAGATTAATCTTGGACTAAGTGTATTCTAACAGAAATGTTATGTTAGTTCCTGTACAACAAAGTAACATTTTTCTTCTGTGTTTAATTTTAAGAAAACCTCTTGGAAACAGAGGGCAAGCCTTTATTTGGATCTCTACAAAATAGACAGGTATGAGCAAGTAAGATATGTAAAACATTTTAGACAGAAAAGTTTACAAATATATATACACACATAATACACATACATATATAAAAATCACTGTTGAAACTGCTAAAATGAAGATTCTTCTCTGCTGAGGGATAGTTCTCAAAATGTTTAGACTGATAACATAAAGAAGATTTTGGAAGAATAATGTCTCTAGTTACACAAAGAAGTTCATATTAAATTCACTTACCAACGTGTTTTCTGTTTGTAGAAGTAAATATGCTTTTACAGCTTTATTTCGCTATTATATCTTCCTTTTCTTGTCCATTTTCTCTTGCGCTCTAGCACAGTGGCCTTAAAGCATTAGTGCAGTTTGCAGCTGCTCAGAGAACAACGTCGCCACAGGTCCTGATTCAGAAACATCTGATTCGTCTTCTAGGAGGTGCCGTGTTCTTTTTCTTTACTACCTTTTGTGTTGCAGAGGTTGCTGTTGCCAAATGGCACAGACATTAATATGGCGGGCAAGCAAAACGACAGCAGCGTTAACTTCAATTTCTGTCGTGTTTACTGAAATAATGAAGTTTTTCTTGAATACTCTCTTAACCCAGCCCTGTATCACTGAAGCCCCCAAAAAATCTTCTATCCCGGATTACCTAGGGCTGGAGATATGCATATCTGGAATATCTGCAGATGGTTAACCATCTCTTTCTGGCAGTGTTCAGAATTACTCAAATTCCTTGCTAAACAGGTGGATAAAGCCACAAAACAAGTACTCCTCTCTCCTAATTGTGAGACTTTGTCTTTTTAGTACTTGTAAAAGGCTGCTGGCAGCCTATTTTAAGGTATTTTGGTCTTGGGGAGAGCTAGTTTGACCGACATAGCTCCTCCTGACTGGTTGGGTTAGCACACAGTGGCCTTTTTGAATCCCACTTTGAGTTGTCCGCGTCTCAATAGGTTTCTTAGGTGTGGTACACGCTGCTGGGCTGGGTTGGGTTGTGAGGCATCTAGTGTCACAGGGCCTCATTATATTTGTGAGCTTCACCCTTAACGCTGTGTGCTTTATCAGAGTTGAAGAGATAAATCACAAATTTTTATCTCGAGTTTCAAAGATAGTTCATGAGAATTGTGAGCTGGTTGGGCATGTGGAGATAGCTAAACAGATGCATAATAAATAAGTGGTAAGCAGTTAATTAAATAGATACTTCTTTAGTTCAGAGACTCGGACATTTTTTTGCTGAAAATACAGAAATTATAGAAGCTCTAGAATCAAATATCGCAGTTCAATCCAAAAGAGGAAAATACATATCAAACGCATAAATGATACCTTTGTTTTGTAGTTCTTCTACCAAACTTTAAAGTGGAGGACACTCCGTCGCTCTTAGAAGTAGATATGTTCCACATTTTGGTAAGCAGGTTCATTTTATTCTTCATATTAATACTTTTTCTTGAGCATGAATTTTTGCCTGCTTTAGTCCTGCATTGTCCTTCCACTTGTATTGCTGAAACGATGATACATGAGCATGATGATACATGAGCACTGCACACAAGCAGGTGGTTACATGTGGCTGCTCCACACCCCTGTACCACTGTTCTTCCAGCTTTGAAGTCTGTGCTGTCTCACTCTTACAAAATTTTACGCTTGCAGTTTCAGCCTCCATTGCTGTCAAACCTCTAAAACACTCCAAGAATTGTAACCATTCAGCTTGTTTCCCTCACCTTCCCTTTGTCTCAGTAGGCCTCTCATACCCTCTGATTCCTTCACTCTCATTACCTTCTTTATTCTTCTTAGCCTCTTTCTGTTATTAATACAAATCTCTGTTATAGTTTCTTCTACTGTAAAAAAACAACAAGCCGACAAACAAACGAAATCTGGAACACAAACCAAAAAAGCTAACAAAACCCAACCAAACAAACATACAAACCCACTGTAAATCAAGCCTGGTCTGCCCTGCTTGCCTTTCTACTAAAACTCGGTCTTGCTTCTCACTTTTCCGGGTCCTTTGCCTTATGGCAAAAACCAGGGATTAAGCTTTCTAGGAACTGGACGAGCTCTCTTGATCTATCTTGAAACTGGCAGTTGTAATGGAACTGTATCAGAGTTGATGTGCTAGAGGGGCACAAATGGTCAATATTTTCCAATTAGTTTTTGCTACACTTTGGATTAATACTAGGAAAATAAATCAGCGTATTTAAATTGACTAACAAAATGAAATATAAATGTGTAGGGAGAATATAATTTCTATACCCCATGAGGCTATTACCAGCTTGCTCTTGCTTTAATATTTGCTCCTTCCCTTTCACCGCAGGTGGGAGTTGTGTTATCCTTCCCATCTTTATACTGGGAGGATGCCGTAGACTTGCAACCTTCATCGATTAGTTCAGCCTATAACCACCTCTACCTCTTCCATCTGACAACGCTGGCACACATAACGCAAATCGTCGTCTCTTCAGCAACAGGTAGAGGTGTTTTGGGATGGATTATTCTGGCACTTTTACACAATTTCTTAAAAATAACCAATGGACACCATTAATGTCTTCCAGATATAAGCTTCCTCATAATAAATGACAGTTTTCTGGTAGAAATTAAATAGCACTACATCCTTTTCAGAGCATTTTGTTGTATTGCTTCTGGGTGCTTGGCCTAATAAAATAGGTATTGATATATTGGTACTTGCTCAAGTCAGTCATTCCAGAGTGGTAACTTTTCCATCCTCACTCCATACAAGAAAAGCAAAGCTCTGTCCAACAGGAGCACTGTGAGCTGTACAGTGACAGTATGGATTTGAGAGAAAAACTTTTCTTTACCATTTAGCCTAGTAAATAGGCAGAGCAGAAATGTGAAATCCTATAAACTCATAGGAGAAAATTTCACTTTTTCTTGTATTTCATGATATTGTTAAGAACTGTCAGTAACCTGCAGGCTTCCTACCTGCTACTTTCATTTTTCTTCAGCGTGATGGGAATAATAATAATAATAATAAAAAAGAATTCCTGTAGCTTAATCTCTGTAGAACAATTACTAGAAAAATTCAAGAGAAGGAAGCAGTTTTTACATGAGGACAAGCAACAAGGCAGTAATCCTGATTCTTTGTAACATGTGGTTTTAGGGGAATATTTGTTAGGTTAAAAATCACAAATGGAAAAGAATTAAGCAAAATAAAGTGGAAATAATTCTGCTGTGCAGTTCGAAAGAAAAGAGCTCAGTATATATAAGAAAAAAAAGTGTGTTGCAAATGTCCCATTTACAGTGGGATTCATCTTTTCGTGTGCAGAATCCCCTACTGCTCGATCATCTGACAACAGCGAGGAGGCACGCGCTGCACAGGTGTTCTGTAGAGAGGTTTGCCAGTACACCAGTGGGTAAGTAGCAGCTGAGTTTCAGCATTGTGTTTTCCTGGAAAGGTGGCAATCCACAGGGACTGACCTGAGCAACACAGAGGGGAAAAAATCATCTGTTTTGTGTGGGGAGTTAGCACAGCGCCTTGTGCTTTCTTCCCGTACTCCTGAACAGTGAGGGCAAACAAAAAACAGGAAACTGGTGAAAGGAACATTTCTAGTTAAAATAGCTACTTCTTGTGAGCAACAGAGCAAATTCGTAGTATAAGGATAAAAAAGTACCTATATCTATTCTGAAGAGAAACACAACCGCTAACTATAGTAGTTATTTTTCCTTTGCCTTAATCAGTTTTTTTAGATGTCTCAATTATAAGTGGAAGCCAGAAAGAAGAAAATGATTCTACTATAAAAGAAGGAGAAGTGTAAAGCTAAACCCAGTTGCCTATTTGTTTGAGCATAAGTGCCCATCTTTTCAGATTTTTTGGATAAGTATAGCTGCAGACTCTTCAAGTACTTCGATATCAGTGTGTGAAACAGACTGGAAAATATTCTGCTTTATCTTTACCAAGGCTAGTTGCAAAGACGCATTCCTCAAGGATTGATGATGTCGACAAGTTTTAAGTCTAAATGTCTAAATATTTGAAAATTGATATTTAAATAACAGGAAGACTTTCTCTGAGGCATGAGCTTGGAATCATAGGTGTGGTGCGTTTTAAAAAACCAGATCATTGTACTGAGATGCCTAGATACAGAATTAAATGCCAAAATTAGACAACCTAGCTCTGAAAATTTTAGTGTTTTAATTGCTGTATCTGCATTGTCGCCTGCTAACTCTGACCTGTCGGTGCCTGAACAGCACAGTCTGACTTTATGTAGGTTGAAAATGTTTAGAAAACAGGGACACTATACGTTAAATTTACTATGATATTTAGACTAAATGCTCATTGCACGAACTACGAGAATAATTACTGAGATGAGTATCATTCCAGTATGTTTTGTCAAAAATGGGATTAGCATAGCTTTATTTTAAACAATTTGAGTGTCACTGTTGTGACTTCAATGACGAAGTATGAGGTATTTTTTTTTAGCTCTGTTGGTTTTGTTGTTCCTCAAGAGTATTTATGTTTGGTTTGGTTTTTTCCTCATTTTGAACTGGATTCAAAACACCGACTAAATGAAAAACTTCGACCATTTCAAAAAGTCGCTAGCTTTCAGTAATTGAAAACAACCAACGCAAGAATCAAGTGTTCGGTGCGTGATGCTGTATTGCACAGGTTAAATCAGGTTCTCCCGTGTTGCCTAGAGATGGACAACTATGTATTGGCTCTTTATTTTTTAGAAATCTAAAAAATAAAGTTGGGATAATTTGGAGGCATAATGTCAGTGTTCCACATGAGCTCAGTGCTCGTTCCTTAGGCAAAGGGAAAGCCAGAAGTTACATGCTGGTGGCTGCATTTCACAGAATTTGGGGTACTTCAGTATTTCTCCTACACAGTTGCTGTTCTGCCAGTTCTAGCCAAATGTAAAAGTTCTGGAAGGATGTGCACTGTGAACTACTGCAGCTATTTCTCATTTGTGTGTTACAGTTGCTTTAGCCAGGATATTCCAGGCTGGCTTGTGTGGGATTGTGTTAAAAAAGGCATCATGCCTTACCTTCGGTCTGCTGCTTTATTTTTTCATTACTTGTTGGGAGTTTCTCCGCCTGAGGAACTACTACAAGGTAAATAAGAGAAAGCAAATGTATCTCTATATTGACTTTGTTTACTGTTTTCTTGGAAGAGTGGAGTTCTTAAATGTTCACAAGAACTTAACAATGGTTAGTACATTAAAGTGAGACTTGGAAAGAAAAGGAAATGCTAATTTGTATGGGAAGGGGTGGACATGAGAAGCTGAGTTGTCTTCCTTTGCATGAAGAAATTACTTCAGACTATGTGCAAATATGTGAATGGTGAGTCAGGTAATGAAAATAAGTATTTGTGGATACAAAATTCTGTGGCTTAAGGATAATTTTAGGTGCTTAGATTATATCATTTGAGAAGTAGCCTGGGTCATATTAAAAAACCAAAACAAACCTTTTTGTGCAGTTACTAATGTCAGTAAATGCTAAAGGGATTCAGCAAAACGGAGCCAAATAGAAAGGAAGCACATTGTATAACTTGAATCTCCTCCTTAAAAGATCCTAGTGCAATATAGATACTAAATCCAACACTAAATATTTTATCTTGTTTCAAAACGCAGGGAAACACAGAATCGTGAACTATTTGGAACAGAGAACCAAAATTGCTGTGAACAACTGAGACAAAATACAGCATCTTAAATGGATTTAAGTAAACAGTGAAATAAGTTGGAATTAGATTAGGATACACTAATCAAAATCTCTGCTCTATAGGATACGATATTGTCCTTACCGTTAGTCTGGTACTGTTTACAGAGGGAGGAGTCTCCCTGGTGAATCACCAGTGCCAGTTTGTGTAGCAGAGCCAATGAATGACCACCCAGCAAAGTATTACATTAGTCCAACTTGGTGTAACGTGCTGCCACTGACTTGATCTTAACAAAATTAAATGAATAAAAAGATAGTGAGAAACTAAAATGTGGTAAGTACAGAAATCTGCTATGTTAGTGTTACATGTAATGCAGTGAAATGGAATTTAAGCAAGGAATTCTGTTGCTACAGTGACTTCTGTGTGACTTAAACTGCCTAATAATTATTATGTCAAATTTCTTATACCTAAAGCAGATCTTTAGCTGTTGCCAATTATTATAGCTTTGATTAAATCAGTGGAATTACACCCAGTTGTACTAGCTAGGAGCTCTGCTGAAGCTATAAGATATGTATTATTCGATGGAAAAGGCATCAGATTGCTAGTTTGGAGTGAATTATTCAGCCGTGCTGAAACACACTCTAACAGTTGCTTATGTTTTCTTTTTGCAGTTTCTGAAGAAGGGCAATTCAAGGCACTTTGTAGTTACCTCTCTCTGCCTACTAATTTGTTCCTGCTCTTCCAGGAATATTGGGACACAGTAAATCCACTGCTTCAAAGGTACTAATTGGGACTGGACAGGCCGCATTTTTCTGTTGCAATGGCCTTATAAAGATTTTGGATCAGATTTGTTAATAAATGATTGAGCTCAAAATCATACTGGAGTTCTAAACATTTGTTTAATGTGTACAAGTTATGCAGAATCTCTTAAATCACTTCAGACCCATAAAACATTCTATATTTGTGGTAATTCGAACATTAAACAATTAGAGTTGAAGGGGCTAGAGCTTGTTGACCTGCACAAAATAATTCATGCAGAAAGAAGCTATCATAAACGTTTGCTTGGGTGATATGTTACTTACGGTTCATTGGCCTATTTTAAATGTATCTACAGCCGGAGTGCTGATTACACAAGGTATAAAATTAGAATATGGAAAATGAGGTAGCTGGCAGGGTGAGGCTTTGTACTGTTTCTCCTCTGGATTTCCAAAATAGACTGATGAATGTCAGAGTTAGCTTAATGGTTAAAAGATACAATTTGAGTATTATATGCATTGCAATCTAGCAGTAAAGACATAATTGCTCAAATTCTATGTTCAAAAACACAAAATAAACAGACAACTCAGGGAATAATCCTGCTTTAGGGTGTTGGAGAGTGGCTTCATGTATTTGATATTTGAGCACTTGGTTGCATTAATTATTATTACTCCTGGTTCTCAGCAGAAATCTCTGGCTCATGATAGCTTTTTTTCTTGTTTGTTGTTTTGTTTTTTTAAAATCTCTGTTCTGTTTTGTTGTCTGGCTTCCTTCAATTTAGAGACATTTTGAGCTGTTGACTCCAAATTCCAGTCCGTATACTAACCTAAACAATTCCCTATGTGCAATTTTACTGTAATTAATTGCATCTGTAGTATATAGAATTACCTATAAATTAGCAGATTTTTCGCAACTAAATTATTAAGTAGGTTTGTCTTACACGTTTCTACATGTTTGTTCAAAGACATAACAGTGCTTATAAGAGAACGCAGGAGGATAGGTTCCTGTGCACGTTAGAAAACGATCCCTAGAGATGGAGCTAACAAATCTGTCGTAGAGCTCCCAGTGAATAACGGAGATTTCAAGTAGGAGGCTATGTATTTAATGTAATAGTAACAGTTGTCAAATCATCATGCAAGTTCCCATATGTTTTTTCAAAGAATCTTATTTCAGACGACCAGATTTGATGATTGTGGAGAAATGTGTTAAATGAAGCTTGCTAGATTGACCATC